>NW_027187340.1:9692587-9712200 GCF_028583685.1 Petaurus breviceps papuanus
AGAGAGAGAGAGAGAGAGAGAGAGAGAGAGAGAGAGAGAGAGAGAGATATTTCAGATCTAATAAACAAAACATAGTTATGAAATATATAATGTAAGTCTTATTATCTTCATCCTGCAAATGAGGAAACTGAGATTCATATAAATTAAATGAATGACCCCAGGCTGCAGGGCTATAGAAAGGACTAGAATTGAGGGGTTCTAATTTCAAAGTCAATGTTTTATCCATGTCATGTTTTAATAAGGAATAAAATGTACCTTAACAGAAGAAGTAGGACTGAGTGGCAGCAAGGTGGCTCAGCAGGTGGAGTGCTGGGCCTGAAGTCAGAAAGACCTGTCTTTGTGAGTTCAAATCTGGCTTCAGGCATTTATTAGCTGTCTGACCTTGGGCAAGTCACTTAACCCTGTTTGTCTCAGTTGCCTCATTTGTAAAATGAGTTGAAGAAGGAAATGGCAAATAACTCCACTGTCGTTGCCAAGAAAACCCTAAATGGGGTCATAAAGAGTCAGATACGACTGAATATCCACAACCAAGAGCTGATGCTTTAGATTCATCTTCAGTTAACCCTTAGCTCAGGGTATCTTCCAATAGAAGAGGAAAATCTTAAAAGCAGAAAAAATGTAGACTTAAGGAAAAAAAGAAGAGTTGTGGAAGATCTTAATCATGTAAAATGCTCATTTTTACAACAATTTTCGCTACTACAGGCCACATAATATTCTTTATAGGATAATGAAGTAAACCCTCATATTATATTAATAGGCTAAAATGTTAACGGATCTTAGTATCTCTTACAGTCTAAGTTTTTCATGATTTTAGCTTTGTTAAAGTTTAATCAGTTACTTTCTCATGAAATAGTTTGACCTTGGTTTAGTATTCAACGTATGACAACAAAAGCTCACATTTGTATAGTAATTTATGGTTAAAATATAATTTACCTACATTATCTCCCTTTGATCCTCACAACACTGTTAGGTAGATAGTACAAATGCTATCATCTCTCTTTTACAGAGGATAAAATTGAGACCCAAAGGATTAAGAGCCTTGTCCATAATCGGACTGTAAGTGACAGACCCAGGATTCAAAATCAGGACTTCTGACACTAAATTTAGTGCTTGCTTTATTGTGCCATGCTATAAAAAAATGACAATATGAATGAACAAATGAATGAATGAATGAGAAGGGCTTGTAAGAAGCAAAAACATATTTAAGTAATTGATTTAAATTCAGTCCTAGGAAAAAGTTCTTGAGCAATTCACACTGGAGCTAGGTGGGTTCTCATTCCATTCTTTCCCAAAACAATTATTGCATATTCTGTTTGGAAATGGAGTAATGTTGGACTCTGAGGGTTATGCTGATGGACTTTGAAACCCACTGGGAGATGGTGGGTGGGGGAATTGAAAGGGTATCTGTCTGTCACCAAACCTTGCATGATGTGATGTTGAGAAAAAGTGTGATAAAGTAGAAAGTGGACTAGACGTGGAGGCAAAAGAGACAGATTACGTTTACTAGCTGGGAGACTACAACAGAGTCATTGCACTTGTTCTATTGGCCTTGGTTTCCTTATCGTAAGGTGGGTAATAATATTGTCTATGTATTTATCTTACAGATCAGATTTTGTTTGTTTTGGTTGAGACCTGTGATTCTACCTGGGTGGGGAATCTCTAGGGTAACATTTCCCTTAGATGCACATCAATAACATTTATATAAACTATAGTTGCATTTATAACCTATAATCTTAGAAAGTTGCATGGGGCACAAAGAAGTTGCTTGACTTATCCAAAGTCACACAATTGGCATGCTTCAAAGGTAGGACTTGAATTCAAGTTTTTCTGATTACAAAGCCAGGCCTCTATTATTATGACTGAGCTACCTCTCAAAAAGGTGGTTGAATTGATCAAATTAGATGATATTTCTAAGTTCATTATACAACTGAAGTTATGATGATGATTGAATCAATGTCTGAAAAAAACATTCATTAAATATTTACTATGTACCAAGCAGAGTGCTAAGTGCTGGAGAAACAAATAGAAAAGAGGGAAGGAAGGAGGGAGGGAGGGAGACAGAGAAAGAGACAGACAGATAGTCCCTGCATTCCAAAAGCTCACACTCTAGCTGTGGAAGACAACATATATGAAGAGTTTACCATCAGGACAGATAGAAAGGTCCTGAAGTCCTAAGGCTACATTCCTGAAGAAGACAGTAATATGATCTTTCCCTGATACTACCTCCAACCTCCAGGGGAATTCCAAGCTTAGCTCACAGGGCTTGTGTTTGTCCTTTGTTTTCAAAGAGGACCATGGCATCAGGGAAATGATGAGGTGACTTGCAGTTGACTTTGATTTGAGTGAGGGAGGCTGAGCAAGGTCACTAGCATCACTTTCTCCTCCAGAACCATCTGGATCCAGTGACCAGATATTCCTTGGGATTACTGGAGATGGCCCAGGATGCAGGTCCTTTTAGGCTAAGGCCTTTTCAGGTACTCACTTAGAGTGAGGTAATGCTCATTCAATGAATAGGTCTTTTTAAGAAGTGAGTCAAGGGATGGCCATTTTAATTAGAAAAAAAGGAAAAAGAAATCAAGCTGGGAGGGGAAGAGCCTCAGGGTTGTTGTTCCAAAGAGAAACAGTTACCACTGACATTCACTGGAAGGCAGAAAGGCCCAAAATGCAGACGTTAAGTGGAGCTTGGTTGGGGACCTATTGTGGTCCAATGTATGAGCTTCAGAGTGAATTGGGTTTAAGATTTTGTTAAAGAAGAGAAGGAAGGAAGGAAGGAAGGAAGGAAGGAAGGAAGGAAGGAAGGAAGGAAGGAAGGAAGGAAGGAAGGAAGGAAGGAAGGAAGGAAGGAAGGAATCTAGTTAGTAAAACCCAAGTTAAATGGGCAAATTCTGGCCATCAAATTTTACCTTCCTTTGGATAGGAGAAGCAGAGGGAGAGGGAGGAAAGGGAGAGCGAGAAGGAGAGGGAGAAAACAAGCTGAGTTACCCAATTAGCTGGACTATAGAGAAGAGAAAACAGAAGTTAGCTTGAAATGATAAAGGTAGATACCTTTGGTATTAGATTTACCAAGTCCCTCTTCAGTCCGGGTTTGATCAACCACTGTCCTTCCCATGTTATCTTCTGACAGGGATGTGCAGCTGTTTGCTTTCACAGTTCCTTCAAGATTGGGAAATGTTACTTTGCAAGAATAAAGATAGAAGAGAGTAGTAGACCAAAAGAAAGCATTTACATCTAGTAAGCAGATTTATCTTTCGAACCATATCTTGAATTTTGGGGGGGAGGGGCTATCTCATTAATATTTGAAGCTCTCACTATCTCCAAGAAATCAACCTCAGAATATTTTATAGCCATCATAACACTGTATATCTTGTGTCAATGACATCATAAACAGACGTGCATGTATAGCAATACTACTGAATGTACTTGATGGTTCTCTAGTACACTTACTCATCTGTGATCTCACTGATGTGGATATTCCCTTCAGTGACCCATGCCTGCTCACCCTAGGCAACTCTTGAACATGGCTTCCCATAAGTTTAACCCAATGAGCTGAAGCATCCCCTTGCTTCCTCTTAATTTCTGGAGGATTTCAATAAAGCATATGGAATGTCTGTCTGTCCATGTGGGATAATCAATTGTCTGTCATTCCTGCCCTGTGACCAGCTCATCTTTTTTACTCAAACAAAAGACTGAGAAATTTACAAAGACCAGACTAGCCAGGCCAGTCCATAAATACTTATTAAGTGCCTACTATGTGACAGGAACTGTGCTAAGTGCTTAGAATACAGAGGAAGGCAAATTATAGACACAGCCTTCTAGAAGCATACAATCTAATGGAGGGGATGGACAATGTGCAAATAACCAAGCACAAACATGTTATATACATGATAAATGGAAAATAACAGAGGAGGTTGTGAGATTTAAAAAAGGTCCCACTACAGAAGGGGAGATTTGAGCTGGGACTTGAAGCAAACAAGGAAGATAGGAGGCAGAAATGATAAAGGAGAGAACTCCAGGGGTGGGAGAATATCATTGAAAATGCTGGCAGTCAGAAGATGGAGTGTCTTGTTTGAGGAAGAGCAAGGAGGTCGGAGTCACTGGACTGACAGGTATTTGGAGGGAGGAAGTATAAGGCATAAAAAGACTGGAAGGGTAGAGGAGCAGGGAAGGTTATGAAGGGTTCTGAACAGAGGATTTTAAAAATTTGATCCTTAAGGTGATAGGAAGTCACTGGATATTATTGAATAGGGGGACATTGGTTGCACCTGCTAAGTACAAAGAAATTCATCATTTCTTTAAGCTAACCACTTGCTGATTAATTTTGACCATGTCACTATATATGGAAATAATGTTTTAAAGTAGTTGCATCACAGCTTTTGAAAGTTGTTACTTGAAACTCTTCAAATCGAAATATATAAACATCAGAGTGACACACACAGGAATGATGGCACACCTTTGTGTCTAAGGATAAAGATTTAAAATAGAAATAATTTTGTCCCCAAAGCCAAGTCTACTCTGAAATGAGTTTGATTTGGACACTTTTTAAAAGGTGAAATGTTGATTGACATTTAGGAAGATAGAGACATAAAATGCTGTCCATCTGTACAAAAATCTTTGCTTTAGAAACATCTCTCCACCACCACCTTTCTATTATTGTTTCTGTGGAAATATAAAGACAATAGAATTTCTGGGTTAATTGCATGGCTTTCCTTCTTTGACTCTTGAAACAAAATATGTTCCTTCCTTTGATAATGTATAAGTTTTGGGGACAGGTAAGACAAATATAGAGCACCATGGATGGTGTAATCTCTTAGTTTTTATAGGATGAGAAAGAAAGTTGAAATGTACATGCCTTCAACAGGGACTCCAAGTGTCAGCACTCTCAAATTTTGCCTTCCACATTTATACTCATCTGCTGAAATGGTATGCTTCCTCCTCTCAAGTTGATTGAGCTCATCATATCTAGCAATAATGAGTTTAAGAAAGCCCCATGTAATGTTACTCATGCCATATATCCTGGGCACATGGTTTACTGAGGATTCTCTTCAAGTCTAAAATGGAATAAATTGAAAGGTGATTAGCACTGGGAATTTTGATCTTGTTTCAACATAGAAAGCTTTACAAATTAGGTGATACTTTTGAAGACATTTTTTTTGAGTAAGCAAAAGAATAACATGCTTTATTGAGCCTAATTTTGGATTTGAAGGTTGTTATCCCTCAGATACTAAGCTCTCATTTATATAGTGCTTTAAGACATGCAAAACTCTTTACATGTGTTATCACATTTGATCCTCATAAGAACACAGTGAGGTAGAGTAATAGTAATGAAATTTGAAGATCCTTATGTATTGCCAAGCTAAGAGGTACTTAGCTCTTAGTTTCAAATTAAGCCTCTTCTAAGCAAAGAAACAGAATATATGAACCCCTGTTGCTGATGTAACAGGAAGGGGCTGAACAGGGAAGAGCTAATACCATATATAAGGAAAAGGCCCAGGTGGGAGCATCAGAATTTCTTGGGGTTAGCATTGTAAAGGCAGAGCAGCTGCTGCCAGTGGGGGTGGGGGGAGAGAGAGAGGGAGAGACAGAGACAGACAGACAGACAGACAGAGAGACAGACAGAGAGAGACAGAGAGACATAGAGACAGAGAGACAGAGAGAGACAGAGAGAATTTCTCTCAGTGAGCATCTGGAGGTTGGGCTGCTATTGCTGGACTGAAAACTGAAATGAGGATTGAGAAGAACTGAGAAAAGAAGTGAGAATTGAGAACTGAGACAGAATTTACTGCAGCAAAGCTGTGTGGAGGCTGGATAAAGTGATTTTGATTTTGAGAATGGAGCTGGAGAAAGTAATTTTGATTTTGAGAACAGAACTTGTGGTGGCAGAGCTTCTTCTGAGAAGCAGTCAAACTCCTGCTGAGAGCTTCTGAGAACTAGCCAGAGCTGCCGAAGACTTCAGAGGGCTAGCCAGACCTGCCAGAGGAAGCATGAGTGTGGTGTCAGTACTTTGTCTGTCTGTTTAGGGTCTATGTTGGTTTCACAGGCAGAAAGTGAATTTAGATGATAGGGCTGACCATGTGTCTAAATATTGTTATAATTCTGCTAAGCTTGATGTGTATAAATATTGTTGTGGCTCTGTTAAGTTTTCTCTTTCCAGGAACAGAAATTGTGAAGGACTTGAGTTGGACTGGACACTGTAAGCTCCAATGTGGAGCAGAAACTGCACAGAGAGCTGGACAAGGAACTGAGAGCTGTCTGCCTTTGAACTCAGGTGGCATTTGGTTAGATTTAGGCAGAAGCTGGGGCCATGGAAGAGGAAAAATGGAAGCTGAAAGCCTGCCTTGAGTCAAGATGAAAAGACCTCTCTGTGGGTACTGAGCAGTGACTGATGAAATTGTAATTTACTTGTGACATAGGGGTGGATGGCTTATGTACTTTCTACTACCCCTTAAGAGGGTACTGAACAGTGACTGATGAAATCGTAACTTAATTGCATGGGTGGAGGATTTTGACTTTTGTACTTTGTTCCTCCTTAAGGATGATTGAATGATTGAGTTACTAAAGGATTGTACTTTTGAAAAAACTATGTTACTGTTTTGGTGAAAATTATGTGGCCATTTTAGTGATAAATTGTTGAGTTGTGACAAGGTGAATGCTGTATTTTGATTTTCTGCGAATGTTTTGATCTGATTTATTATTGAATAAATAGAGAGTTTGCTATACTATGTAATTAGAATCTTGAAAGCTGTTCACAGCAGCAGTGCTCTGGAAAGCTGCTCGTGCTTGGCTTTATGGGTAGGTCCTATCATTATCTTCTTTTACAGATGAGAAAAACTGAGGTTTCCCCATGTTTTCACAGCTAGTATGTATCTCATGTGAGATACAAACTCAGGTCCACTGGAATCCAATTCCTTCTAGGACAAAATATCAATTACTGTGTTTAACTTATAAAGTCTTTCAAAAGCAAGGTATGTCTAGCATTCAAACATCATTGCACATTGCTTCTCCTCTCACACTCTTTGATCCAATAAAATTTCCTCTTTTTTCTTCACATTCAACATTCCATTTCCAGTCTTGGTATCATACCATATTCCTGGAATACATCCTCTTTTTACCTCTTCAAATCCTTGTGTCTCTTTAAAACAGCCCAAGAACCATTGTCTGCTGGAAGCATTTCCTGATGTGCTTAGTCTTAATGGATGCTTGATAATTAATTGACTCCGAGGCTACATTTCTCCTCTTCTGAAGCTGGAGACTAAAATTTCAAACCCAAAGAGTTAGACTAGGCTTTTCAGTTCTCCATTTTGATTTCCTAGGATAGGAATTGATTCTCATAGTGTGAATACAAGATTTACCTAGTTGTAATACACATTTTTGGTGAGGTGCACTTATGTTCCTCTGTATTTCAAATTGCATCATTATCACTTTGAACATTTCATTCACATAACTTTTTCAAGACTTCATTTACATTTAATTCTTTAGAGGCAGCTAGGTAGCACAGTAGAGAGAGTATGAGATCTGGAGTCTGAAAGACTTTAGTTCAAATTTGGCCTCAGACTCTTATGCTACCCTTGGCAAGTCTTTTATCTTTTAATAGCATTTTGTTTTTTTCTAATTCCATGTAAAAATAGTTTTCAACATTTACTTTTATAAGATTTTGAGTTTCAATTTTCTTCTCCCCATCTCTCTCCCCTCTCCCCTTTCCAAGATGGCAAGAAATCTGATATAGGTTATGCAGGTACAATCATACTAAATATATTTTCACATTGTTGTTTGTTATTGTGTTAGTCCTTCATTCTTGAAAAAGACTTTGACATCAAGGAGATGATGACATGACTTGCATTTGACTTTGATTTCAGTGATGTAGGGTTGTGCAAGGTTACCAGCTTCACTTTCTCCTCCAGAGTCATCTGGGTCAAGTGGCCAGATATTCATCAGAATGACTGGAAATGGCCCAGGATGAGATTTCCACATTACTCATGTTGTGAAAGAAGGATCAGAACAAAAGGGGAAAACCATGATAAACAAAGAAAACAACAACAACAAGAGTGAAAACAGTATGCTTCAATTTGCATTCAGACTCCATAGTTCTTTCTCTGGATGTGGATAGCATTTTCCATCATGAGTCTTTTGGAATTGTCTTAGATCATCATATTTCTAAGAAGAGCTAAACCTATCATAGTCAATCATCATGCATTGTTGCTATTGCTGTGTACAATGTTCTCCTGGTTCTGCTCACTTCACGCAGTATCAATTCATGTATGTTTTTCCAGGTTTTTCTTAAATCTGCCTGCTCCTCATTTCTTGTAGCACAATAATATTCCATTACAACCATATGCCACAACTTGTTCAGCCATTCCCCAATTGATGGGCATCCCCTCAATTTCCAGTTCTTTTCCACCAGCAAAAGAGTTGCTATAAATATTTTTGTACCTGTAGGTCTTTTTCTATTTTTATGCTCTCTTTGGGATATAGACCTAGTAGTGGTATTGTTGGATCAAAGGGTATGTACAGTTTTATAGCCCTTTGGGAATAGTTCCAAATTGTTATCCAGAATGGTTGGACCAGTTCACAACTCTACCAAAAATGCATTACTGTTACAATTTCCCCATGTCTTCACCAACATTTATCATTTTCCTTTTCTGTCATATTAGCCAATCTGATAGGTGTGAGATGGTACCTCAGAGTTGTTTTATGTTGTATTTCTCTAACCAATAGTGATTTAGAGCATATTTTTTCATATGACTATAGATAGCTCTAATTTTTTCATCAGCTTGTTCATATCCTTTGACCATTTATCTGTTGGGGAATGACTACCTTAGCAAGTCTTTTAATTAATACTTGACTCAGTTTTCTCATCTATAAAATGGGGATGTAATCATACCTACCTGACAGGGTTGTTACAAAGAATAAATGAGATGATATCTATAAATAACAGCACAGTGCCTGGTACATAGTAGCACTTAATAAATACTTGTTTTCTTCCTATTTCATTTTATCTTCCACTGAAACCCTGTTCTCTTGCTTCATCATTACCTGAAGCTGATCTTGGGTACTTGAAGTCTATATCAGTGACATTCAGGATCTGGCAGGACAGGCTTTGATTATAGCACATGTATAAAATCACTTTATCTGTCATTGAAGAACCAGCTTAACTAAATTCAAAGATACACCCTCCAAGAAGATTGCCCACCAGGTGCCACTATAGCTTTGGCAACTTACAAAGACTCTCTATAAGGCATAGAGCTGTATACACTGAGGTCTATATTACTGAAGGGTACGACTGGATTAATAAAATCATGGATCATTTTAAAGCATTGTTCTACTTTTTACACATGTTTTTAGTAAACATGTTTGTTTCCATCAGAGTGCAAAAAATTCGTACTTTCTGTTATGAATCCCCATTGTCCTCTTTCAATAGCATGCGACCTGTATTCTGGCCATCCTTCTCATTCTGCACATTACCTTTCCATCATAATCTTAGACTCTGATCCTGCAATGTTTGATTCTGAAAGATTAGCTCTCACCCCTTATATTGTCTGGAACCAGGAGTCAGTCACTTCCTGGGTTTTCTACTACTGTACTCTTCTAGTATGTGTTTTTCCCCACTAGAATATAAGGTCTTGAGAGCCAGGACTGTCTTGTTTCCTTTCATTTGCATCTGTGGCTGGCCTATATTATAGTAAGAATTTAATAAATGTTCTGTCATTCATTTATTCATTCCTTCATTCTCTGGTCACTGTCATATCTCACATGTCTTTGACTATACTACATAACTCATTTGAGTGTTGCTTAATGGTAACATTGACATAAGTAAGAGAAGTATACTACTCTTTTTCTTAAAGGGATAACTATTGACATTATTTTAAAAACTTAGGGATTTCCAGGTATCTCGGAAAACATTCAAAGTGGCATTTTGCATCTATAGGCATACCCTATACAAGGAAAGAAACAGAATAAATATAAATGGAAGGAACTAAAAAAAACCCTCAGAGAAAGACTTCATTTGGGCCTATTTCAGAAGACATTTGTAAATGTTTGTAAATTGGAAAAGCAAGCTGTAATAATGCCAAACAAGAAGCTTTAAGTAAAGGACTAATTGGTCCTGGTAGCCATTGTTTGACCTTTGGGTCAGTTTTTCTAATTTGCCTTAAGTGGTCATATCTATTTTTTTCTTCACTTACTTTTAGCCTCCATTTATTCCACATTTTATTGATTAAAAGTAGTGAATTACTTGATGGATATCAGGAAATTTCTTCTAATGATCCTAAATTTGAAAAATACTTTCAACAAAATAGTAGTTTTTTAAAAAAAATTCATATTCTTAGTTGCTTTGGTTGAATAATGCTGAATGGTGCAGCTTTTTCTCTCTATTTCTGTGTGACTCCCAAAACTCCATTTCTCTGTGCCTCAGTTTCTTTATATACACAATGAGGGAGAATAGTTTAGATAATCTCCATAGTACCTCAAAGTTCAAACACTGTGATTCTGTGATATTTAATCAGAGAAGGAAAAAGGGAACAGTTTGATAGAATAGTAAACATTATTTTAAAAAAACACGATAAAGAAGAGAAATATCCATCATTAGTAGAAGAAATGAGAAAAAGGTACCATTGTGAGTACTGAAAAATTATGAATATTTATCTAATGGTGGGGTAGGAAGATAAAGGAAGGGGAGGGGAAGGGAATAAGCATTTATATAGTACCTACTATATACCAAGCACTGTGCCAAGGGTTTAAAGATATTACCTCATGTGATACTCACAACAACCCTGTAAGGTAGGCTATTATCCCCATTTTACCAATGAGGAAACTGAGGCAAACAGTGTTTAAGTGATATAAAAACAATCAAGTTATAAAACAACATTCACTTTGTTTCTTCTGTGGCAATTGTAAGATAAGAGAAATTGAGTTCATGAAATTATTATTTCTCACATGCTATAGTATTATCTCAGAATAAACCTTTGACCTTGCTGGTCTATACAGTTAAAGAGAAAAAAATTGAGTAGCTAATTAAGTGTAAAAATATTTCTAATGGAAATGAAACTGAAAATTCAGAAAATGAGTCAAGTATTTTGAGGTATTTTTTAAACTGTGTGTTGGCAATTACATTAATTATGTACTACACTTTGCTACTGTAGACCTTCCAATTAATAGAATGAGAATTTTGTTTTCCCCATCAAGTCCAAACTGAGCAAAAAGAGTCAGAATATGGCATGCATGACTAAGATTAACATTGTATTAAAATCTGGTAGAGATTCTGTGACTCTTTACTTCAGATCATGGGATGAAGCTTAATGAAATTTGATATATCAATTTGATTATTCAATGATCTTAAATTAATAGATAAATATCAGTGGTATATGTTTTTAAAAACTGACAACAAGATTATTTTTCTGAAATCTGTCTTCCCTATTGATTTCCTCTTGTAAATACAGTTGAATGACAAAGCTAAATACTAGAAGCAGATAATTCCATTTTGCATGTTATAGTAACAGGCTCTGCCACAATGGGTGAACTCTTCTGTTTTTATGAATGTCATGGTAGCTTGGGATCTAGTGAACCACTGCTCTGGGACAAGGAGAAACACGAGTTACATGTCAGAGAGCAATGAAATGGTTGGAACCATTCATATCAGAGTTGGGATAGCCATCCAATGTCTATTGGCCCTAGAGAAATATATCCTCTTCGGTCATTCAATGAAAGGGAAGATGAGAGGTGGGTTAACAGGGGTAAAGGATCATAACTAGAGTACATCTTCATTGTAGGAGGCAAATGCATTCTGTAAGCAATGTGGGTTTAACCAAGTTAATCTAGCAAAGTAAGTCAGGGAAGCGACATAAACATCAAAGGTAATGTAGCTAGGTAGGTGAATTTCTTGTATGATACCCATCAATAGTCAGGCACGAAAGCTAGCTCTAGCCCCCAAATATTCAAATTCTAATTTTGTGTAAGGAATTGGGCATAGATTCTATTTTCTCTTCTGATTTGGGGAATTTTTTTTTAAGTGCTGATAGAAGTCACAGAAAGAAGATGTGGAGTTGGAGAAGAGAAAAACATTAGCCTATGAGAAATGGGAGGAAAATGGAGGCTCCATTCTGAGCTGTGGTATCCTGTTTATTTGCCAATCTGATAAGCAACACTTTCAAGACCAACTCAGGATTTTGGTGATCATTCAGTTCCTGTGCAGAGAGCCAGGATTCTAGAGTGAAATGTGCCAAGATGGCCAAATAGAGTCACTAACACTGTGGAGTTTTTCTATCAGTTTTTTAAGAGTGAGTAACTAGTATATCCCACTCTCTCCACTGTGTTAAGGAGAGACAAAGTAGTCATGGTCATTTCATTTGATAGTGAAATAGAAGCAGTGATAAGAATTCAGGAGCTATAATACTATGTACCTTAGAAGAGGGACTACATTGAGTAGTCTTATGGCATGATATTTGCAAGTGACAGAGAGACAATGCACTGTAGTTGAGAATAAAAAAAAACAACAACCCAGCAACTGAACTTTGTATCAGAAGGCCTAGCTTCAAATTTTAACTCTGCTACTTATTGATCAGATAACTGTGGGAGTCATTTATCTGGGTCTCTGTTTCCTCATCTGTAAGATAAGGGAGTTATGCAAGATAACATCTAAAATTTCTTCTAGCTCTAAATTATTTGATCTTCAAAATCTGGTTCCCCTCTAAATGACCAGTTCCTATAAGTGCCAAATTTAAAATCCCCATGTTTGCTTAAAAAAGAAAAGAAAAGAAAAAAACCTACATGCAGAATTGATTTTTTTTTACTCAACCAGAAAGGGCAAAAGAGGAAGAAATTCCAGGGTTCTGAATCCAGTCTTTCTCATCTGTGGGTGAAAATAAAAAGGAGATTTCTCCAGGTGCGTTGCAGAGATTCTTAACACGAAGCTAATGAACTTTAAAAAAAAGCATATTTAAGTATAAATGGTTTCCTCTATAATCATATGTATTTTATTTCAACTATTTAAAAATATTCTAAGAAGAGATCCATAGGTTTTCCTGGAATGCCAAAGAGGAATGAGGACTGAACACCGAGGAAAGAAAATTCTGCAAGGCTGAGATATCATCAGCTTTGCTAAACAAAATCTATCAGTTGGGAACCTAGAACTCAGGAAGGAAAAGAGACTTAAGTAGAATGTTTCTGTAGTTGGCATGTAAGACCAAGGATTTATTCTTTAAAGTTATTGTAAACTTAAATTTCTCTAATTTTTTTGTATTTTTCCTACTCCCCACCCACATATGTAATATGTAGAAATAAACCCTTTTAGAAGGCTTGTGGGTGGTGTTCTCAGGGAGCAGGGCAAGGGAGAAAGGAGAAATGACTGATAATCAGTGATAATGAACTCAATTCCGAGGGAAGAGATGAGGGCAGTAAGAAAAATAAACAGCAGGTGGTGCCAATGAGCAGAATCCCTGGGCTTCATTGTGCAAGATCGCAGGGCACCTGGGCCCCATGGCATCTTTTGTGCCAAAATAATGGTGTGTGTCAAGTGAAATCAAAGTGATCTCAGAGTTTTCACAAACTGTTCCTGTAAACTGCAAGAAAGAGACTGAACAGGTGGTAATGTGATCAACAAACATGGTGGGTACAAAACCCAGGGCCACATGGTAAACTGAACAGCTGCTAAAGATTTCTCATGAATAAGCATTCATTTGAGCTACATAATTGAAAGTCTAAAGGGGTAAGCAAGAGGTCTAATGCATTTCTTGTTTTCAATCACATCAAGACTTTATTCTAAAATTGTCTTCCTCTTCTTTCTTTTTCTTTCTCCTTTCTTTTTCTTCCTTCTCCTCTTCCTCCTTCCTCTATCTCCTCCTCCTTCTTCTTTCTCCTCATCCTCTTCTTCCTCCTCCTTCTCCTTGTCCTTGCCTTTCTTTTCCTCCAGCTTTACCAAGAAAGTTTTACCACAATTAAAATTCCGTGTGAAGTGTCAAATACTCATTATTCTTACAGGAAATTAACTTCTAATGCTCCTTGCCTTGGTCAGGATGCGGGTCAGGTAAAACGTTTTCTCAAGATGACAGTAGTTGGACTGTCCTGCTGGGTAAGGAAACATCTTGTGGCCAATTTGCTGCCCTTGACCAAAGGATGTGACTCTTTTAGGACTATGAACCTCTGGCCTACTCAGTCAATTCCACTTCTTTGGGCTGTCTAAGGATTCATTGTGAGATGGTTATGGAGGTTGGTTGGAGAGTATGGTTATTCAATTGCCTTAGGTATTTAAATGTTGTGGTGTGTTTTGTGGTACTAAAATGATTGCAAGGCAAATGTTAAACTGACCAAATGACAAATGCCCTATGGGAAGGTTAGAAGAACCTCGATCTCAGAAGTTGTTATACTTTACCTGGGGATGTTACTTATTAGCTATTTAAAATGTGTTTCTGTAGTTGTTGCAACCCTTACAAGTATATAGGTTCATAGACTTTGAGCTAGAATGGACCTCAGAGACCATCTAGTCCAGGGTGGGGAGCCTGCAGCCTCAAGGGCACATGTGGCCCTCTAGCTCCTCAAGGGTAACCCTTTCATTGAATCCAAACTTCACAGAACAAATCCCCTTAATAGAAGGATTTGTTCTGTGAAGTTTGGATTCAAAGGGTTGCACTTGAGGACCTAGAGGGCCATATGTAGCCTTGAGGTCACAGGTTTCTCAACCCTGATCTAGTTGAGCCTCTTTATTTTCCAGAGGGAAAAGTTGGGTGAATTTAAGTCACTTGCTCTAAGTCACAGAGGTGATGCAGCCAGGATTTAAACCTCTATCTTCTGACCCCAAAGACAATTTTTCTACCATACCTTATGACCTTCTGGCTTTTCAGCTCCTGTAAAAGTTCTAACTTCCCTAAAGTTCCTTCCAAAAAGTTCTGTCTTTGGTACTTTTCTCATCTTAAGCTGCACACCCACACTTGAAGAACTGATCCATTGCCAGCATTTCAGTTATTTCCCCTGTCAAGTTGACTCCTAAATTTCTTCTCTTGCTGTCCTCATTTCTTCCTGTAGCTCTAGTCCTGTACTTCTAGGATGGTGATAGTAGCTAAATAAATAGCTAAATGTATTTTCCTAATAATTTTGACTGATTTTACTTAAATATTTTTAAAACGAATCATTGTTTGATTACCCTGCTTCTGTAAATGTGATAGTGCTGAAGGAAAACTAATGGTTTTATGCATTTGAGATTGATGTATAAAGGGCATGCAAAATCTCAATGAAAATAGATAAGAATTTAAAGAATTCTGATGAATAATATTTCTGCTCAATAAGCTATGAAACAGAATACTTGTTTCTTTTTCAAAACAAGTTTTGGAATAAGTATTACCCCTAATGCTGTTATTGTGTTTTTTCTTGATCCTTGATATGTCACATTTTCCCCTTTTATTGTGTCTTCCAGCTTTAAATAAAAGTGGTATTTTTGCTAGATTAGCAAATAAAAATTATACAAAGAAAAACCACACTAGCTACAAGCAATCCTAAATGAGGCTTCTAATAAGGCATATGAAATGTTGCTGTTGATGATTCTGTACCTTTAAGTTTGCAATCAGGAAGCAAGCAACCAAGATTTTTTCCTATTTCTCATGAAATTTCAAGGTAAAGACTTTTTTTTTAATGAGTCATCTTCAGTGGAGTATTTCTCCTTCAATTTATTCAAGTCCCATTGCAAATTATAGTATCATAGAATAACTAATTCAGAATACATGATATGTTTTTAAATGAAGGTCTCAGCAAACACAAGTAAAACATCTGTTGCAGAAGAAATAAATGGGTGATTAAAAAAAACACTTTTTTTCTAAATTAAAGCCTTAGAAGACATATAAAATTTTCAATTTATATTTTTAACATGTTTATTAACCTAAAACCCATTTTGGTTGTAAATTTTTTTAATACCTCAGTCACATAAAATGACATCTTCTACTTGAGTCAGAATATACAGATAGAGATAGAGACAGAGATAGATATATTCATATAACTAGCATGTGCTTACAGAAGAAACATTCCTCAAACTCTAGCCTCTAACTAGAGTGTGGGATTATTTTGCTCAAACATAAGATTAAGTAAACATCCAGACTTTCATTTCTCCAAGTATTGCTTGTGCCTTCTTCTGTGGCAGTGTGGGATGATAAGTAAACAAATATCAATAAAAGACTTTTTACCTAGAAGAAATGATACTCCATTGAACTGGTATAACTCTCAAGGCTCTTAACCCTTCACATTAACACTTGGTAGTTTTCATTACTTTCCTAATGAATCATGTTCTTTGAGATTGTTTGACTAGTGAAATAGATTGTAAGAATGAATAGCATAATGACAAGTAAAAGTCACATTCATTTCAGCATGTTTGGTTCAAATCAGGGCTAAAGATCAAGTTCAATATGCAATAAATTTTAACAAAATGCTTTTTAAAAAACAAACATCTATTTCTTTTAGAACATAAAATGTATGGGAACTGGTCTTATTTATGGTTTATTAACTTCAGGTGATGTTTTATTTCATCCTTCACAGTTTGCTTAATTTCAATGAGTAAAAGTAGTCTCATTTCCCAAGATATTAGAGATAGTCCTTGATGTTTTTTCCTTGGGTGGAAGCAAAAATGAATAGAGGAGCTTTGTGAATGCCAGTGTTTTGTAAGAGGTTTCCAGGTAATCTCCTTATGTTTGGAAAATATTTGTAATTTAAAAATAAATAAATCATCTTCTAAAATCTCCCTTTTTTAGGAAAAGGGAGCTCAGGAAAAAAAAGGAACCAACTTAAATTAAACTGAATTTTTCTTGGGTGCTGCTTCCTCCTCTGGTTCAGACCCTAACTCTCCCCCTCCAGGTGCCTAATGTATTCATTATACTTCATTTTCCTCCACTGTCAAATGAGAAGTTTGGACTAATTGGTCTCCAAGGTATCTTCCATCCTGTATTATACTCTGATCCTATCCTCTCTTTATTAAAAGTTACTCTCAGGAATGAATGTGATATATCAGTGTGAATGTAGGTCATATATAACCTCTCTGTAGCATATTACCAGTGATGATTTGCATGAGAGAATAGTTGCAAAAGATATCACTGAAGACATCTATGACCAGAAATAAAAATGGGTCAGCCATCTTGACATGGAATCCTGAAGACATGAATTCAAATGTGACCTCAGGTAAGCTCTGTGACTTTGGGGAAACCACTTAATTTCTGTTTGCCTCAGTTTCCCCATCTGTAACATGGAAATAATAATAGCACTTATTTCCTAGGGTTGTTGTGATGGTGTAATGAGAATTGCAAGCCTTCAAGTGCTATATAAATGTTTGTTGTTTTTATTATTATATAGTACATACATGTGATAACAAATGTATGGTCCAAATGATTCACTGGTAGATAGATAGATAGATCGATAGACAGACAGATATGAAATCTCATTTGATTTTCAAAACAACCCTGGAAGGTAGGTACTATTATTATCCTTATTTTTTCAGATGGGAAAACTGGGCAAACAGAGATCAAGTGACTTGCCCAGGAACATACAGCTAGTAAGTGTCAGAGCAAGATGTATGCATTCTTTAGAACAAAGAAATGTTCAATCTCCTGTGAAGGATTTACACAAAGACATAAATAGATATAAATTGAAAAGGATGAGAGGGCTTGTGGGGGTTGTATATTCTACTAGTAGGGAGAATAGTCAGACTATTGAAACTGTAGATTCATTGAAGAGGAAAACAATGTCAAAATGCTTACATGTGAAACCTCAACAAGGACTACAAATTGGTCTCAAACCCCAAAAGTCCTTCTGGAAGAGATCAAAAAGGATTTTAATAAATCAAGTAAGATAGGTAGAAGAAAAAATGAGAAAATAAATCAGAGTTATACAAGGGAAATATGAGAAAGAGTTAACAGCTTAGAAAAGAAAGCACAAAAATTGACTGAATAGGATAACTCTTTTAAAAACAGAATTGGGGGGTGGCTAGGTGGTGCAGTGAGTAAAATGCTGGCCCCAGAGTCAGAAATGAGTTCAGTTCTGGCCTCAGACACTTAACACCCACACAAAAATACTAGCCATGTAACGTTGGGCAAGTTACTTAACCCCAATTGCCCTCCAAAAGGCAAAAAATAAAAATGTTTTAGGGGTGGCCATGTGGCTCAGCAAGTAAGAGCACTGGCTCCAGTGTCAGGATGACCTGGAGATCGAATCCCGGGCTCAGACACTCAGCACCACACCCAGAAATAACTGGCCGTGCAATCTTGAGCAAGTTACTTAACCCTTATTACTTAAAAAAAAACAAAAAAAACAGAATTGGCCAAATGGAAAAGGAGGTACAAAAACTAACTGAAGAAAGTAATACAATAAAAACTAGAATTGGGCTAATGGAAACTAATGGCTCTATGAGACATCAAGAATCAGTCTAATGGAAATCACAAGAATGAAAGAAATTGAAGAAAATGTAAAATATCTCATAGGAAAAACAACTGACCTGGAAAATAGATTCAGGAGAGATAATCTAAGAGTTATCAGACTACCTGAAATTCATGATCCTCCTCCCCCCACCCAAAAAAAATAGCCTGGGCAACATCTTTCAAGAAATTATGAAGGAAAAATTTTCCTCGTATCCTAGAACAAGAGGGTAAAGTGATCATCAAAAGAAATCACAAAATAAAAACTCCAAAGAATATGATAGCCAAATTCCAGAACTATCAGGGCAATGAGAAAATACTATAAGCAGTCAGAAGGAAACAATTCAAATATCAGGGAACCACAGTCAGAATTACTCAGGACTTGGCATCTTCTACATTAAAGGATTAGAGGGTTTAGAATAAGATATTCTAGAAGGCAAAGCAGCTTGGATTATAAGCAAAAATTAACTGCCCAGCAAAACTGAGCATAATCTTTCAGGGGAAAAGATAGATATTAAGTGAAATAGGGAACTTTCAAACTTTCCTGATGAAAAAAACCAAAGCTGAACAGAAAATTCAATCTTCAAATACAAGATTTAAGAAAAACATAAAAGGGTAAACAGGAAAGAAAAACAAAACAAAACAAAACATGGTACTATGTAAGGTTAAACTATTTACATTCCTATATGGTGAGATACTATTCATAACTCTTAAGAACTGTATCTTTATTAAGGCAGTTAGAATGGGTACAGTTAGACAGGGAGTGTAGTTATACATTGACTTTGATGTGATGATTTTTAAAAAGGGTGAGAAAAAGAATTGTACTGGTAGAAGAGGAAAGGGGGAGGCAGAATGGGGTATATCATATCATGGGAAGATAAATGAGAGAACTATTACAGCAGAAGTAATGAAGAGAGAGTGTGAGCATTGTTTGAACATTATTCTCATCTGATTTGGCTCAAAGAATGAATAGCACACACATTCATTTCAGTAAGGAAATCTATCTTACCCTAGAGAGAAGTAGGAGGGAAAGAAAAAAAGAAAGGGGAGGGCTGATAGAAGGGAGGGCATATTGAAAGAGACAGTGGTCAGAAGCAAAACACTGATGCAGAGGATCATGGTGAAAGGGGAGAGAGAAAGAGAGAGACAGAGAGACAGAAAGAGAGAGAGAGAGAGAGAGAGAGAGAGAGAGAGAGAGAGAGAGAGAGAGAGAGAGAGAGAGAGAGAGAGAGAGAGAGAGAG
>NW_027187340.1:9712210-9724913 GCF_028583685.1 Petaurus breviceps papuanus
GAGAGAGAGAGAGAGAGAGAGAGAGAGAGAGAGAGAGAGAGAGAGAGTATAAATAGGGGTGAAAAAGGATGGAGGGTCGTGGTGGCCAGGTGGCTCAGCAAGTAAGAGCACCAGACCCAGTGTCTGGATGACCTGGGGGATCGAATCCGGGCTCAAATACTTAGCACCACACCCAGAAATAACTGGCTGTGTAACCTTGAGCAAGTTACTTAACCCCAATTGCTTTAAAAAAATAGGATGGAGGGAAATACATAGTAATCATAACTGTGAATGTGAATGAGATGAACTGTCCCATAAAAAAATAAGTGGATAGCAGAGTCAAATACAAAACAAAAGTCTACAATATGTTGTTAACAAGAAGCACATTTGAAACAGAGAGGCATACACAAAGGTAAAAGGCTTGAGCAGAATATATTGTGCTTTAGCTGAAGGAAAAAAAAGTGGAGGTAGCAATACTGATCTCAGAAAAAGCAAAAGCAAAAAAATAGAACTAATTAAAAGAGACAAGGAAGGAAATTACATGTTGCTAAAGGGTATCATGGACAATGAAGCAATATCAATATTAAACATATATGCGCCAAATGTTACAGCATCCAAACTCTTAGAGAAGTTAAGTGAATTATAGGAAGAAATAGATAACAAAACTATACTAAAAAAAAAAGACCTCCACTTCCCCCTCTCAGAACTAGATAGATCTAACCACAAAATAAACAAGAAAGAAATTAAGGAAGTGAACTGATTTTTAGGAAAGTTAGATACAGTAGACCTCTGGAGAAAATTGTATGAGTATAGAAAGGAATATACCTTTCTCTCAGTGGTACATGGCACATACACAAAAATTGACCATGTATTAGGACATAGAAACCTCACAATACAATACAGAACAGCAGAAATACTAAAAGCATCCTTTTCAAGTTTGTGATGCAACAAAAATTATGTGTAATAAAAGGCCATGGAAAGATAGACTAAAACTAATTGGAAACTAGATAATCTAATCCTAAAGAATGAGTGGATCAAATAACAAATCACAGAAACAATCAATAATTTCATGAAAAAGAATGACAATAATGAGACAACATACCAATATTTATGGGATGCAGTCAAAATAGTACTTAGGGGAAATCTTATATCTCTAAATGCTTACATGAATAAAATAAAGAAAAAGTAGATCAATGAATTGGGCATGCAATTAAAAAATACAAAAAAAAGGACAAATTAAAACCTGAATTAAGTTAGAAATTCTGAAAATCGAAGAAGAAATTAAGAAAAATTGAAAGTAAGAGGGAAGTAGCTAGGTGGTGTAGTTGACAGAGTGTTAGCCCTGTACCTCAGCTTAAACCCAGCCTCAGACACTTAACACTTACTAGCTATGTGACCCTGGACAAGTTATGAAATCCTGATTACTTAAAAAAAGATAAGAAAAGAAAATAAGAGAACTATTGAACTAATAAATAACTCTAAGATCTGGTTTTATGAAACGAAACAATAAAATAGATAACCTTTGGTTAATTTGATTTATTTTTTGGTTCTATTTCTTCTTCCCCAATATAACTACTGTGAAAATATGTTTACATGATTGCACATGTATAACTTACATTAAATTACTTGCCATCTTGGGGAGGACAGTTGGAAGGAGGGAGAAAAAAATTTAGAACTCAAAATCTTATTAAAAAAATAAATGTTGAAAACTATCATTACAAGTAATTGGAAAAAATAAAATACTATTTTTTTAATCAAATGCTTTATTAACTTCTAGTTTACATCATTCATTTACACAAGATTTTGAGTTACAAATTTTCTCCCTGTTTTTCCTCTACCCACCACCCCAAAATAGAGATCCCACTGGATATCCCCTCCTCCAATCTGTTCTCTCCCATATCTTCTCCCACACCCCTTCTGACTTTCCAGTAGGGCACGGTGGATATCTATGCCCCATACTTTGAATTCCAGATTCATTCCCTTCCTCCCTTGTCACCCACCCTTACTGGGAAGATAAGCAATTCAATATAGGTTGTACATATGTAGCTATGCAAAGTATTTCCATAGTGGATATATTGTAAAAGACTGACTATGTTTCCCTCCCTTCTATCCCACCTCCCACTGGTTCTATTCTTTACTTTGATCCTGTCCCTTTTCAAAAGTGGGTGCTTCCAACTTCTCTCCCCTCCAACCTCCCCTCCCTTCTATCACCCTGCCTCTCGTCCCCTTTCTCTTTACTCTCCTGTAGGGTGAGATACTCTATTTAGTGTGTATGTCATTCCCTCCCTAAGCCAATTTCAATGAGAATAAGGTTGACCCATTCCCTTTTGCCTTCCTGTTCTTCCCCTCCATTGTAACCATTTTCCCTTGCCTCTTCTATATAAGATAGTTTACCCCATTCTGTCTTTCCCCATCTCCTCTCATAATATTCCTCCATCACCTCTTAATTTCACCTTTTAAGTATCATCCCTTCCTATTAAATTGGTCCTGTGCCCTCTATTTATGTATATCGGTACACATATATACACACATTCCCATATGTATTCATATGCCCACATACCCATCTATATAGAAATATATATGTATGTGTGTATATATATATATGTATATATATATATATATATATACATTTCTATTCCCTTCAACTAATCTCATGCTGAGAAAAGTTTCTTTTAAAAATGCCTTTATATTCTACTTAGAAGAAACAGCATGTTCACAGATAAAGAAATACAAAAGATATACACAGAATAATAATATAGAAAACAATTTCATACAGGGGGGTGAGGTACCAATAACTGTAAGAACCATGAAATTCCTTTTTATAACAAGTAGTACATGCAAAAGCACAGAGATAAGAGATATAATATTCTATATGAGCAGCAGTGAGATCATAAATATTTAACAATTGTCTGGGTTGGGTGGAAACATACCCACCATGTATTTTTAAGTTTATAAACCTGCAGTTAATAACCTGTCATTAATATTTTGTACATTGCTTTCATAATGTCATGCCATCAACAAAAAATATAAGCACATCCCTATTTTTAGGATTTGACATTTCTGAGGTGTAAATGCTCACAATGAAAACTTAATAGGTGAAGATTCAGTATACCCCTATTATGGAAAATCCCAAGTAGGCTAGTTTGACTGGAAAATAGGGTGTGCAAAGGGCAGTATTACATAATTAGCCTGGAATGAGAAGTTGGAATCAAACAACACTGAAGCTTTATGAACAGGGGAGTGACATGATGGAAACTTGCACTTGGAGAACATCAATTTGGTAACTGTGTGGAGGGTAGATTGGAGAGAGGAGATACTATATGCAGTGAGACCCAATAGAGGTTCTTGCAGTAGTATAGGTTGAAAGATGAAAAGCACCTGAATTAGTGGTAGCCATGTGAGTAAAGAGAAGGAAGACACAAGAAATGATGTGGAGGACAACCAAATTTTGGTACTGAGTTAAATGATGCTATCATATGGTTGGCAGAACCCTTGGTATATAGTATGTGAGCACCAGTTAGAGGTGAAGTTTCAGGAAGTAAGTGAAAAATAAAAAGACCAAAACCTGGCTGAAATTGTCAGGTGAGAAGTAATAAGGATCCAGATTTTAGAAAATTAAAGAGATAAATATACTTTAGTAACAATTTGGATGTCCATTGAGAAGTGAATGACTGATATAAGACCTCCTTCTCTGTGTATATATCTTGCTTCTTCCATCTTGTTACTCTCCCTTTTAGCTATTTTCTCATTTTTTTTCTGTTTTCTCACAGCAGGCTATCATCATAGTGTGCCTCTTGTCAAATGAACTTGGATTTATGCAACATCTGAATTCTAGAACCAGAGTCTGACTAACAGAGCTGTAAAAGTCACATTGGGCACTAATGGTAGATGTAAATATCTTCCTTGAAATCTGTGAGTCAAACAGAAGGGGTCACAACATTTGTCTTTCCTAGGTGCCCTCTACATAGTAATCTTGATCACTTACTATGGATAGGACAATTGCCCTGTTAGTCACTGTATCAAGCTTGCCTTAAGGTGACAGAGACAAGGGAAAGATAAGACTGAGAATTCAATACCATCTCTCATCTTTTTTTCTTTTTTTATAAATAACTCAAGTAAAATCTCTGCTGATACAACCAGTCTAGAATAAGAAATGACAGTAGCTGCAGCAGCAATATCCTTCCCAATATTATTTCTTAGCCAAATCTAGGAACGCTTTTAGATACAGCCTTTAAGAATTATGTTTTGTTTTTCAGGTATCCAGGCATGAGAATTGGCAAAATCAAAATGATACCTTTACCTTGTTTTCCTCCAACTTCAATGGTTTTCCATCATTTATAATTACTTTATTCAAGTACATTTAGTATTTTAGAACTTTCTTGTAGAAAGAATGTGAGAAATCCAAAGCGCTTGAAGTAGAATTTATGTTGGATGGGCAACTCATTTTCTTGGACAAGCAGTACAGATAGAGAGTGGTTTGGGTCCAGAAGTCAGTAGTGGGATTGGGTAGAGTGGCTATTAGAAAACAATATGCAATGCTTTCAGCTTCTCATTGCTACTAAAACCCATCTTTTTAACACCAGTATTCTCCCATTGTGGTTATATGAATATGAAAAATGTAAAACCATTATTACAAATAATCTGAAGGACAATGAAAAGATCAATGGTAAGTATAAGCTCACTGAAGAATTTTATTAACCATGACATCTGCAACAGCAGCAGCTAAAAAAGACACTGTTATCTGCAAGTATAGGGGGAACCAGATGGCAGAGTGGATAAAGTGCTGGCCCTGTAATCAGAAAGATTCATCTTCCTGAGTTCAAATTCGGTCTCAAATATTTACTAGCTGTGTGACCCTGGGCAAGTCACTTAACCTTGTTTGCCTCAGTTTCCTCATCTGTAAAATGAGCTGGAGCAGGAAATGGGAAGTCACTCTAGTAACTTTGTCAAGAAAACACCAAAAGGGGAAATTACTGAACAACAAAATGCACAAGTCTGACTTACTCTCCACCTACCCCTTCCTTAACCTGCTAAACAACCAGCAAATAATGAACAGTCCAATCCAGAGAGCATGCCCTGGAGAAACTTCCACCCTGGCTCTATACCCTCCTTTTTGATGATTGATTGTTCCTCAAAAATATTGCAGGAAATTCCTACCTATCCTTCACTTGACAAGCCCTTCCTTACTCTTCCTCTCCAGTTCTAGGACTATGAATCATGATAAAATCAACTTGTTTTCATATGTGGGTCAGTGTGTTCCCTTATTTCTTTACTTATCATCCTTGTAATTTTCAGAACCAAAGTGCCCCTCTCTGGATACTGGTCTCCTGTATGTGCTATTTCCTCCATTAGAATGTAAGCTCTTTGAGGGCAGAGAACACCTTTACTTTTGTATCTGTGTCCCCAATGCTTAGCACAGTGCTTAGCAAATTTTATAAGCTTAATTAATTTTTTCCATTAATCCATTCAGAAAGGGATGCTGGAGAGTCATGTTGAAAAAAGAAAAGAAAGAAAAAAAAGAAGAAAAAAAAACAAAAGACAGTTTGTGTGACATGCTGATGCCTATGAAATAATGAAAGAATCAGAGGACAGCCACCAGCACCTTGAATGCATCCTCTCTGGAGGATTAATGAAAAGACATGAATAAGAGTTGTCAATTCATCTCAGTGGAAGGACTATTTATAACAGTGGTGCCAATGATCCAATGAAAGACTGAAAGTCTTTGCTATTTTATTTTTAAGCAGTAAAGATATGGAAATCTTAATTCTCTTTGAATTATTAGTTATAAATTGAGGTAAAGTATTCGGTTTTCTTGACAAATGCCCTTTATACCTTCTGTTTGCCATGTTTTCTAGTCAGTTAATAAACATTTACTAATCATCTACTTTGTGCCAGGCATTTTGCTAAATGCTGGAGATATGAATATGAAAAAGAAAGACAGTCTTTACCCTCAAGAAGCTTAAAATCTATGCCATCACATGTTAATACTTCAAATGAGAAAAGATAAGGAATCCTTTGCATGACATGCTGGGTTTAATAGCATTTCTTCTTGCCTAAATATTCCTTGTTTGTTTTGACTTCAGAACTTGAAAACTTCAACCTTGTTCTTTCTGGAGTGGTGGTTAGGAGTATAGCACAAAAAGAATCTCTATCTGAGTGATAAAAAATCAGCTCTCCATATGAAGAGCTGGCCAAACTCCCGCTGCAGGAGTAATTGAACACTCCTTACTCTTATGGTCAGGGTCATAGTATCTAGGGCTATGTGGTATGATTTAAAGAAAAGAATGCTTCCTCTATTGACCATCTGCTCCTCCCAGTCTTTCCTTACCTATTTACCTGATTGCTCAAATTCCTTTATGGAATTTCACTGGAGCAGTTTTTACCTCATACATATTTTGTCATCCATGGCAACTCATATGTCTTTCCAGGAAGACTTTTATTTCAGAATCAGTGCTATGCAATACAAATGCTAAATAAATTATAAATAACTAAAATGGTGTTCTTTCCTGAAAGTAAATTTTGATAGGTAGAAGAGAAAGAACATAATAACATAATAACACAAGAGAAATTTAAAAAAATAAAAAAAAACTGGGGACATGCAAAGACAAAATCCCTTACTCAATTCTGCTTCTCTTAAGCCTTAACTAGTACTGGAATGAGATAAATCTTGGTAAAATAAAAGGTTACACTTAAATTGAGGAGACCCAAGTGTAATGGTAATGAAATTTAAAGATCCCTTTGTATTGGAAAGCTAAGAGGTACTTAGCACCTAGTTCAAATTAAGCCTCTGTTAAAGAAACAGAAGGTATGAATTCCTGTTGCTGACATGACAGGAAGGGGCTGAAAAGGGAGGAGCAATAATGTATATAAGGAAAAGCCCCAAAGAGGGAGTCAGAACTCCTTGGGTAAGCTTCATGGAGGCAGAAGTAGCTGCTGCCTAGGAGGATGAAGAGGAAAGGCCCAGGCTGGAGAGAATGATTTTGATTTTGGGAACCTGGGTGAAGTGATTTTGATTCTGGGAACCAGCTGGAGCTTCTTCTGGGGAGTTACTAGCTTCTCCTAGGAGCTGCCAAAGACTGAGAAAGCATGACTGTGATACTGGTACTTTGAATGAACCTATTTGTGGCTTTGTTAAGCCTTGACTTCCCAGGAACAGAGACTGTGAAGGATTTAAGGTGGACTGAATATGTGAGCTCCAATGTGGAACAGGAACAGCATGGAGAACTGGACAAGGAGCTGGGAGCTATCTGCCTTTGAATCCAGGTGACAGTTTTATGAATCCAGGTAGGAGCTGGGAACATGGAAGGTGATCCAGGGAATCTGAGAGACTATCCCGAGTCAAGCTGAAAGAAGACTTTACTTGGATACTGTGTATTGACTGAGAGGATTGTAACTTATTTGTGACTGAGGGGTAGATGGCCTGTGTATTTTATACTACCGCCTAAGAGAGTACTAAGTAGTGACTGATATTGTAACTTAGTGTGCCCCATGAGGGGAGAACTTTGACAATTGTATTTTGTGACCCTTGAGGAGCCTCCTTAAGGATGACTGTATGATTGAGTTGATTGAATGATTGAGTTACTTAAGTGATTGATTGACTAAATGATTCTACTTTGTTCAAAACTATGTGGCCATTTTTTGTGATAAGTTGTGAATGCTGTATTTTGATTATCAGTGATAAGTTGTGACATTGTGAATGCTGTACCTTGATTTACTGTGAATGTTTTGCTCTGATTTGTTACTGAATAGAGTGTTCACTATACTATGTAATCAGAATCTTAAAAGCTGTTCACAGTAGCATTCTTCTGGAAAGCTGCTTATGCTTGTCTTTGCACTGAGTTCTGATACAAAGTCTGACATGTAAGCTAAGAATTCAAGGCCAAATCAATTAAAATTTCACAGCTTCAAGTAGGAACAATAATATTCCCAATACTTACTTCACAAAATTTATTTAGAAAACACTCTATTAATGAGAGTAATTACTATCCAAAGAGGAAAAGAAATAATAGCTCATATTTAGATAGAAATTTAAGGTTTCCAAAGCACTTCCCTTAAAATACCAGTGCTTAGAAAATGAATCATTTATTATCACTCCCATTTTATAGGTGAGAAAACTGAGGCTTGGAGGGACTGTGTCTTACTTATGGTTACATAGGTAATGGGTATAATCACTGGGGCTTAAACCAAAATCACCTAACTCCAGTACTATTTTCACCATGCTGCACCCCATTAGTTTGAAGGAAAGAAATAGATTTTTTAGACCATTAGTTTCCCTGAATACTAATAATAACTTTATTGTTATCCTTCTACCCCATAGATAGAAGACTAGATTTGTGGATATCCAGAAAGACTGAAATTATATAATTAATGCTATTTGATGACTAAAAGGGGAGTTGTGATATTAAGAGGAAGTGCTCAGTCTTCCAGCCATATATCTGGGGTAAAAGGTGAAGCTCAGGACTGGTTGTTGAAAAGAGGCTGGGTATAGAGAAGAGGGAAAAATTTAGAGATTACACAGTATATTGAACTAAGTGTGTATGTGTGTTTACATTGTGGGGAAAGGGAACAAATATTTATTAAGCATTTACTATTTGCCAGTCACTATATTAAGTACTTTACAAATATTATCTCAATTGGACCTCACAACAGCTCTATTGAGATAAATGCTTTTATTATCCACATGTTATGATTGAAGAAATTGAGGCAGACAGAAGTTAAGTGATTTGCCTAGGGTCACACAGCTAGTAAGTGTCTGCAATAGATTCCAAATGCCATGTGTTGTACTTGGAGAAATGAAGACCTAAGTTCAAATCTTATATCAGATGCTTATTAGCTATATGACCTTGGACAAGTCACTTAATTCCCAGACTCAGTTGTCTCATCTGCGTTGTCCTTTAGACATTCTCAGCTGTTTTCAACTCTTTGTGACCCTATTTGGGGTTTTCTTGGCAAAACGACTAGAGTACTTTGCCATTTCCCTCACCAATTCATTTTACAGATGAGAAAAATGAGGCAAACAGGGTTAAGTGACTTGTCCAGAATCACAGTCAGTGTATGAGACTGGATTTGAATTCAGGAAGAATGAGTCTTCCTGACTCCAAACTTGGCACTCTATCCATCGTACCACCCAATTGCTCACCTCATCTATAAAAGGAGGCAATTGAATTCAGTGTCTTCCTAGGTTCCTTCTAGATGTAAATCCACTAACCTAAGATTTTTCTAACCCTAAATTCAATTATCTATAGAATCCACTAAGCTGTCAGCATTCGGTCTGTGATCGTTCTCTCATCTGCAGGGCAAGAGTGGGATGCTCCAGTAAAAGACTGCCCAGTAAGAGTGAAGAAGTAGGAAGTTAGCATCAACTATGGATCTCTCTTGCTTAAGGGTATGGTCTTTTCCAATGGGGCATGCATTTGAAGTGAAGTCTGTGTAATCAGGGCAGAAGTGATGTGAGAAGTTTTCCAAATTTGCAGCCACAAGGCCTAGTATGGAGCGGGGACACCTTGTTTTAGTATTGCCAGAGAGCTGTGAAACTATTTTTTTCACATTTTAAAATGCAACAAAATTTTATTTTAAATTGTAAAAATCAATCTTAGCTCACTGGTTATACAGAAACTATTGCCGACCCCTTGTCTAGAGGGAGAGGTTAAAAAAAAAAGAAGTAGCATTTGGCCTAGAGTACAACAATCAGATATGAGAAGCTGCAGGGGGTGTGAACACAGCCAGCCTCTGTTGATGACAAGAGATAGCCACAGACCAAAGACCATCTTTGGCTTCCCTGTCTGGAGAGAACTCTCTGTTAGCCACCACAACCATGGATACAAATAGCAATCATGGTCAGAAGAGTCATCTTTGAATACAGAAGACAATGACAGGCTGCTCGTCATGGTTGAACATGATTTGTAACACCATTTATCCTAGGATTAGAGTAAATAGATGAAGTTCTTAAATATTAATGGGCCAATTAAAGGAGGAAATTCTGAATATTTTATAAGGTATTTTCTTTAGAAATTTCTTGCTTTGGTACTCAAGACATTCATCTTCTTTCTTTAACTTCAGTTCAAAACTTTATCTGCATTCTCATCTAAATTGACTAAAAACCCCAGAAGAACTACAAAAGTATGACAAGGTTTACTGGGCTTAGGTAGAAATAGTATTTGCCCTCAAAAAGCTTATGTTCTGTATGGAAAGCAAGGTAAACAAGCAGATATGAATTCCTACACAGATGGGTTAGAAAGTTTATATACTTAAATATGAATATAAATTGGAGCTGAAACTGGGTGCTAAGGCATGGTCTGGGATGGGAAATGACTCTTAATTTCCTCAAGGGAGGTCTGGTGGAGTTGATTACTGGGCTAATACCTGAATGTGTTACTGGTTCTAATTTTAAAAGTCTCCTGCAGAAAGTCTACATACATTTGAAAAAAAGTCGAACAAAGAATATAGATTTGAAGATTTATCATTTTTCCCCTATAATTCGTGTAAGGGAGATCTTCATTTACTTTGTTCTTAGGCAATTATTCATGGAATAATACGGTGCCAGGCTGACAGAGTACACACTAAATTGCAGCCTCATAGACTATAACTTGAAATAATTTTTCCCTTCCCATTATATACAAGTAAATGCCAGAAAGTTATGAATTCAAAGTATGGCATCACCACCATTATGATATAGACAATTATGTAGCAAAAACTAATTTCCCATCAGCTAGTTCATCCCATCACCAAATGAATGAGGTTTTAAGCAATTAACTGACCTGAATATATAGTTTTTGTAGCTCTAATCAAGTCTTACAAATAGTGCTTAAGCATCAGCCCATAAAAATTGATCTCAGCTCTCTGTATTTGCATTGACTGCCTATATAGTATTTGCCAATTGAAACCCCTTCTCATGTAGAACACCATATTGAGAGGCAGTAGAATGAAGTGGAAAGGGCCTTGGCCTTGGAGTCAGAAAGCAAGGTCCATTACTGACTTTTTAGATCTCTGAGCTTTGGTTCTTTACTTCTGAGACTTTGTTTCTTTGTCTGTAAAATGGGATGATAATAGTTGCATAGTCCATATCACAGGTTTTCTGTGAATGTTCAATAATATAATGTATGGCACCATTTTGTCAAGAGTTTTATAAATCTAAGCTGTTATCTTACTTATATTCTCAGAGTTAAAAAAATCCTATCCCCCAAAGGCCTCCTTGAGATTTATAAGACACACTTGTCTGGGGCGGCCAGGTAGCACAGCGAGTAAGAGCACCGCTCCAGTGTTGAGAAGACCTGGAGATAGAATCCCGGGCTTAGACACTTAGCACCCACCCAGAAACACCTGGCCGTGTAACCTTGAGCAAGTTACTTAACCCCAATTGCTTAGGGGCGGCCAGGTGGCTCAGCGAGTAAGAGCACAGGTTCCAGTGTCAGGATGACCTGGATCAAATCTGGGCTCAGATACTCAGCACCACACCCAGAAATAACTGGCCTTGTAACCTTGAGCAAGTTACTTAACCCCGATTGCTTACAAAAAAAAAAAAAGACACATTCGTCACCAATTGCTTCTGCACTAAGCATTTGCTCCCTTCTCCAGCCCTTTTTTTCTGGAAATTTCCATGCTGCTTGCTTATATTCCCTAGGGAGCCAGACAATACTAGGCATCTGTTTGTCTGTGACGTCAGAGGTAGGAAACCAAACAGACTTGTCTGAGCAAGAAGTCATATCCTCAGAAAAGCTTTCAACCACCTAGGGTGCTGATCTGTGGTGAAAGAGACTGCAATCCTGGTCTGAAGCAAACTGAGGAAGAATATTGGAGAATTAGATGGAGATGAAGTTCTGAGTTCTGAGTATAACACTCCTCTCTCTGAAGGACATCAGAGAGGCAGGTGATGATAATTCCAACTCTCCTTCCACAGTAGCCCATCTGGGGTCCCAGGGACCAACTTGATTGATTGATCCCTTTAATATTCTTGTTTTCTCCCATATATCAGCTCAGAGTGTTTCATTTCATGTCTCAAGTCTCTCTTCCCCCTGTTCTAGTGTGCTGTAATAAAAATCTTTTGCTTTATGCTCTATCAATTTGTTTGATCCTATAACTACTCTTAAAGACTAGTACATTCTCACTATGGGCAGCTAGGTGGTACAGTGGATAGTGTCAGGACTGGAATCAGGAAGACCAGAGGGCGAATCCAATCTCAGACACTTACTAGCCCTGAAAACCTAAGCAAGTCACTTCACCTTGTTTTCTTCAGTTTCCTCAGATATAAAATTAACTAGGGAGGGAAATGTCACACCACTCCAATAGTTTTGCCCAAGAAAACCCCAAAGGGGTTTTCCCAAGAATCAGACAAGACTGAACAACAACAATAACACCCTCTCTACCTAGGACTACTCACACTTCCTCAGTACCCCACTGCTCCTGGGATCTTTCTTTCCCTCTGATTGGAGAGGGTGGAAGGTGGGCATCAGAATGCTCTTCCCAGATCTTTTATTTAAGCAGGAGTCCCAAAGGCAACCAATTGTTCCAGTGTGCTATAATAAAAACCTGTAATAAATGTTTCTCTCTGTCTCTGTCTCTCTGTCTCTCTCTGTCTCTCTGTCTCTCTCTGTCTCTCTGTCTCCATCTCTGTCTCTCTCTGTCTCTCTCTCTGTCTCTCTCTGTCTCTCTGTCTCTCTCTCTGTCTCTCTGTCTCTCTGTCTCTGTCTCTCTGTCTCTCTCTCTCTGTCTCTGTCTCTGTCTCTCT
>NW_027187340.1:9725313-9762693 GCF_028583685.1 Petaurus breviceps papuanus
CTATTTATACTCTCTCTCTCTCTCTCTCTCTCTCTCTCTCTCTCTCTCTCTCTCTCTCTCTCTCTCTGTCTCTCTCTCTTTCTCAATAACAACTAAAATTCCACCTCTTTTATAAAACCTGAAGGGGAAAGATACAATGGGAAGAATTCTGGGTTCAGAATTCTACTGTCACTTTTGACCAGTGTGACCATGGGCAAGTTACTTAACTTTCCTAAGTCTGGCATTTCTCATCAGAAAATTAGAAGGTAGGACTGAGTGACTTTTAATGTTTTATTTCCAAATTAATGATTCCTTTAGTGACAGAATTTATATTGTAAAGGAATTTGAGAACTGACTGGCATCCTGGAATTTTAAATTTGGAAAGATAAGCATCCTTTCTCAGCCCTGAGATGGAATTGTGATCCTCAACCTTTGAGATAGAAGGCAAGCTTGAGTCATGCCCAGGAGTTCTTAAAGGGAGAAAGGGAAAGCATGAGAAGAAGGAAAGGGAACATTAAGAGAATGTCAGGAAATAATTAGCAGCAGGAGCAACAGGCAAAGTAAGCAAGGTTGATGTGTGGCAGAGAAGGGAGTTTGAGGAGGGCCATCAGTCTCTATAGGCATCTCACAGAAGAAGACTCAGGCTAAGGTTTGCAATTGCATCCACCTCTTCAAAGACTGAGATACATACCAAGGAAAGGTCTGTTTTTCCACAACTCCCCCTCCCCTTTACTGTCCATTAGCAGACGCTAAAATACAAATCAAATACCCTGGATTAAAATGTAAGTGGGCAATTTTCATTTTGAATCTGATACCACTTCTGTAACATACTCTGCTTGATTCTTTATCCAGACATTTTGAGTAAGCTGGATTTTGAATTTTGAAGCATGAAGAAGTCAGGGAGTAGCTAGAAGGTATATAGAGGGCTGCTTGATGGTTCAGTGGATAGAATACTGGCATTGTAGTCAGGACGGTATGAGTTCAAGTCTGGCCTCAGAAGCTTACTAGCTGTATCACTCTGGGCAAGTCATTTAATCTCTGTTCACCTTAATCCACAGGAGAAGGAAATGGCAAACAACTCGAACATCTTTGCCAAGAAAACCCCATGAACAGTTTTGTCATGCTGTGATCTACAGGGTGATAAAAAGTCAGATATGACTGAACAAGAACAACAGGGGATAAACGTAAATTTAAGTTAGAAGAGAGAGTCAAACTTCTGCTTAAATGTTAGGGAAATAACATGTAAGAAGAATGGAAGAGTGAATTTTGAAGGAATGTAAATGCCAAACAGACGAGCTTATATTTGATCTCAGAGGCAAAAGGGAGACTCTATAATTTATTGAATTCACAGATATAGTGACAGAACAGTGTTTGCCAACTCCAATCATACTTTGGGAAAGTAAAGTTACTAAAATCTCTACTTCAAACTGATCTAGCTTTTATATCTTAAATACAGGAACTTGACAACCCTCAGGGTAAAGGAATAGAGGGCAGGGGAGAAGAAAAGAGTCATTAAGAGATTATGAATTTTCCTAACTGGGGGCTTTGAGTAAATGTGATTGTATTTCTAAGGTGGCATGAATAAAAATTTCGTAAAACATCCAATTTCATGGACCTGAAGAGTCATTCTATTACACCTCTACTTAAAATAAAAAAGCTAATTATTGTAAAAAAAAAAAAACGAGCTAATTTCTGTAACACTACCATGTGGCTGATTAAGTCTGCAGAGATAATGGATCAAGGAAGAGACACCTATTATCACTTTGCTTTAAGTTAAGCATTACTGAATTAATTAGAGGACATCCGATGGTTTCCTTTTCTTCTGTCCTGCTAGATAAGGTGACCTTCATATTGCTGGCTTCCAATTTCTATCATAGTGTCTTTACTTTTACCAGTTGTCCCTAATGATTTCTTACAGTCCACCTCCATGTGTATGGGTATTTCATTACTAAATCATGTGAAATTTGAATCTTTTCTTTTTGCTCTCTGAATGTTTTATGTAGATGTGTTATCTAAAACAATATAGTTTGTCTTAAATCATGAAGTAAATAATATCTCTGCAGTATTTGGGGAGCACCAGCACTCTAGGATGAGGACATACTGAGCCTTTTCAGAGCTGCTCTTCTACCTTTGGTGTCTACTAGTGTAGCGGCAAGCACCCCAGTGTCCCCAGGGTGGCTGCCAACACAGGTTCTTAAATCTGCTTTGTTAAAGGAAAGCAACTCAAAATTGGTTAACAAGCTTACTTTAATCAGTCAAACATATATCATTTACCTAGTTCAGGGGGAAAAGGTCAGCTCCCTGAACTTCAGAGTATACAGACAGAATTATCAAGACAGAGAAACAGATCAAATAGACAGGTTTCCAAACTGTCCAGCCATTACATCCATGGAAGGGTTGGGGGGGGGGGGGGGGGGAAGAGAGCTCTCAACAATGGCTTCCCAGAGTCTCATCTGATCAAATCACAGAAACACTTCTCAAAGTGAGCCCCAAAGCCCCTTCTCCTGGGTCAGAGAATGTAACCACCTTCTTGACCCACTGCCCAATCACACAGCATCCAGGTATGGGCATACCTGAAAACCAAGCCTCCTGCCACAGGCTCCATGTGACCACATTCAGCCTATTAGGAGGCAGAGTATATTTTCAAATCAAGGAAGATTCTCAGAGTCTCTTAAGCCTATCAAAGGGCCTAGGGGCAGGGAAGATCTTTAAATTTCCATTTCCATTACAACTAGTCACTTTATTTTCACCTGTGACTCCAAGAAATTGTAGTATACACAGTGGTCACACCCTAGTAAAACATTTCTTGACAGATGTACTAATCCAGGTTAAGGGTAACCGACAGGTATCAAACCTGTTGGTGAGTTAGGGAGATGTCTAGCCCACCTCATTCTAGGCCATCATCAGTTGTCCTGACTTTTGTCTTGCCAGTGGACTTCAATGAATGGAAAAGAGAGTGAGGAAAAGAGACATTATATAACTCTGCCTCACTTAAATTCAATTCATGAATTGAATTTAATATGTATGAATCAATATATCACCTTGTGATGTCATTGGTCCTCTTTAAAAACAGAAGATAATATCTCTCAACTGTTTGAAAGATAACTAACATTGAACTGTGACAAGTTTGTATCAATCTGCAAAATTTTTGATATCAAAAAGACTTCCTTCTAAAAACTTATCAGGGATTAAAATTGATTCCTCCCCTTTCCTGTGTCCTGCTCTTCACCCCACAAGTTCTCTTCTGCTATGCTTTCTGTCCCTTTCATCTGGGTGATGTCAAATTCCTGTACTTAGGAAGTAGATGGTACACCAGTCTAAAGTAGAGATTTTAGTTACTGTACTTTCCCAAAGCATGACTGGAGTTGACAAACACTGTCATGTCACTATGTCTGTGGATTCAATAAATTCCCGAGTCACACTCTTGCTTCTCAGATCATATATGAGTTCCTCTGTTTGACATTTACATTCCTGGAAAACTCACTCTTCCAAACTTATTATAAGTTATTTTCTTTCACAGACTTTACATTCAGCCAATCTATTTTTCTTATGTTCCTCACACAGGATATGGAATCTCACACTTCTGTTCCTTAGTACTGGGCATCCCCTCTGTCTGATACACAATTTCTTCTTACCTCCACCTCTTAGAAACTGAAAATCCAACATAAGCAACACTTTCTACATGAGATATCTTTCCTAATTGCCTCAGCTAATAGTTCCCTCCTCCTTCTCCTTCCATCATTTTTGTTGTATCTGATTCTTCATGACCTAATTTGGGATTTTCTTGCCAAAGATACTGGAAAGGTTGTCATTTTCTTCTCCAGCTCATTTTATAGATGGGGTAACTGGTTTAAGTGACTTGCCCAGAGTCACACAAATAAGTTTATGAGACTGGATTTGAACTCTATTTTTCCTGACTCCAATCCCATCTGCTCTATCCATTTTGATATTTTGCTTTCTTGAAGTCAAACGATTTTGCTTTTGTTCTTATATTCTAGGACCTACCACTTTATTTGGCACATGGGAATTAATAAATTCGTCATGAAAAATTGATAAATTGATTATATTATTGTAAGTGAATCTAGAATCTTTCAGGTTCTAGATATGTCCTCTGTCTCCATCCTATCCTTCATAACATTTCACATTTCTAATTTATAATCTGAATCATATCACTCCAGACTTATCTCATATTATTCACTTCCTAGATTTACCTTAGGAACAGTTATTTGGTACAATGTATAGAGTGTTAGTCCTGGAGTCTGAAAGACGTGAGTTCAAATTCAACCTCAGACACTTATTAGTTGTCTGTCTCAGTTTCCTCATTTGTATAATAAGCTGAAGGAAATGGCAAACCCCTCTAGTATTTTTGCCAAAAACAAACAAATAAATAGGGGGGCAGAGTCAACACAGTGGAGAAAAAGCAGGAGCTTACCTGATCTTTCCCCCCAAAACCCTCTAAAGACCTTTAAATAATGTCATAAAACAAAATCTGGAGAAGTGGAACCCACAAAATGACAGGGCAAAACAATTTTTCAGTCTAAGGCAATGTAGAAAGTTGGCAGGAAATGTCTGTCATACTGGGGTAAGAATGAAGAGCAGTCCAGTGCAGAACAAGCAGGCCTTGGGAGTGACTGAATCAGCAACAGCAGCAGCTGCTTCTGGAACTCTCAGTCCACAGACAATAAGGGGGTTAAAAAACAATTCAGGAAATTACAGGAGTCTTTGCTGACATTGAAGGCAGGACTATGTTGCTTTGACCATACCTGGATCTGGGATGCAGTCCCAGGTGGTAGTCCCAGGACTAGGAGTAACACTGGACCATCAGAACTTGAAGTGGAGCAGGGACCCTAATCACAGTTCCAGGACAGAAAAGAGTCCTTGTGATCTCTCACAAACCAGAGCACAGGACAGGAGAATAGTAAACACACCTCTTCTTAGATTATACCATCTTAGAAGAACTGAAAACTTACAGTTCCTAAACGTATCTCTGAAAGCAAATGCATAAAACCCCTGAAGATTGGGACAGTGTACTCTCAACCCTGGAAGCAGAATTCCACTTTAGCAAAGAGTTAAAAGTGAAAAAAAGTCTGGAAAAAAGAGCAAACAATAGAAAAAAATTCTGACCATAGAAAGTTACTATGGTGACAAGGAAGATGAAAACACACCCAGTAGAAGACAGTAAAGTCAAAACTCCTACATCCAAAGCCTCAAAGAAAAAAAAACGAATTGATCTCAAGCCATGGAAGAATTAAGAAAATATTTTAAAAATCAAGTAAGAGACAGAGGAAAAATTAGAAGTAAAATATGAGTGATAAAAGAAAATCATGAAAAAAGAGTAATGAGTTTGGTAAAGGACAGACACATACACACACATATTGAAGAAAACAGCACCTTAAAAAACAGATTAGGCCAAATGATAAAGGAGATACAAAGATTCAATGAGAAGAAGAATGCCTTGAAAAGCAGAATTGACCAAATGGGAAAAGAGAAACAAAAATTCACTGAAGAAAAGAATTTCTTAAGAATAGAATTGGCCAAATAGAAAAGGAGGTACACAAGTTGACAGAAGAGAATAATTCCTTAAAAATTAGAATTGAGCAAGTGGAAGTTATTGAGCATGAGACATCAAGAAAAAATGAAACAGTGGGCAGAGTTAAGATGGTGGAGTAGAAGCAGGACCTCCCTGTTGCTCTGGCTTCCACCTTCCCCAGTCCATGTAAAAAGGGGACTCTAAACAAACTTTGGAGCTGCAGAACCCTCAAAATGACACAGAGTAGCTAACCTCCCGATGAGGACATCCAGGCAGGCTGGCAGGAATTGGCCAGTACAGCGCTGTGGGAGCCAAGGCCAGCCCCACTCAAGGCTTTAGCCCCAGGGCAGGCCTGACCAGTCACCAGCCTGAGGGACTCCAGATTAACGCCACCTGTGGCTGTTTCCAAATTCATCAACACATAGATGTGAAGGACAAAGTGAGAGGTCAGTGCAGTCTGGACTTTGGGACTCAGTAAGTGGGAGTGTGTGGCTTTTGTCCCTGGGGGCGAGAAGCTGCTGAGATGCTGGCACCAAGTGGCAGCTTCAGCTCCTGGCCTGCAGAGTGTAGAGGGACCAAGCACCAGTCTGAGGAGTAATCACTCTTGCTTTAATCTTCTTGCATCTGGTTTGCAGTCTAGGGTGGAGGTCCTGGGGTATGTGTCCAGCTTGCCAGAGTGTGTGGAGGCCTCAGAGAGGGCACCCATGTAATACCTCTGGCAGTTGAGAAAACCCCAGTGTTTGGGACAAAATCTCCCCTGTCTGGTGGCAGAGTCCTACTGTGGCAAAAAGCCCAGGGGTCAAGTGACTGAGGGGTGACATGACCAGGCAAAGGAAACAAAGCAGGCAGAAAATTCCAACATTAGACTTCTATTTTGGGGATTAAAAGGATCAAAGCATGGAACAGGAGGAAGACAGTGAAGTCTGCACCAAAAGCTTCAGAGGAAAATATGAGCTGATTACAGGCCATAGAGGAACTCAACCAGTAGATAAGAGAAGTGGAGGAAAAATTGGGAAGTTAAATGAAAACAATGCAAGAAAATTATGAACTGTGAGTCAAGAGTCTGACTGAGGAAAATCATACCTTAAAAAACAGACTAACTTTAAATAGCAAAAGAGGCTCAAAAAGGCAATGAGGAGAAGAATGCCTTGAAAAGCCAAATTTGCCAGATGGAAAAAGAATCTCAAAAGCTCACTGAGGAGAATCATTGCTTCAGAATTAGGTAGGAGCAAATGGAAGCTAATGACTTTATGAGAAATCAAGATGCTGTTAAACAGATCCAAAAAAATGAAGGAATAGAAGGCAATGTGAAATATCTCATGGGAAAAACCACTGACCTGGAAAATAGATCCAAGAGAGATAATTTAAAAATTATTCGACTACCTGAAAGCCATGATCAAAGTAACAACCTAGAAATCATCCTCCAGGAAGTTCTCAAGGAAAATTGCCCTGATGTTTTAGAACCAGAGGGCAAAATAGAGGTTGAAAGAATCCACCTATCACTTACTGAAAAAGATCCCAAAAAGAAAACTCCTAGGAATATTATAGCCAGGTTCCAGAATTCCCAGATTAAGGAGAGAATATTACAAGCAGCCAGGAAGAATTGAATATTGTGGAAACACAATCAGGATAACCCAGGATCTGGCAGCTTCTACACTGAAGGATCGAAGGCCTTGGAATATGATATTCTGAAGGTCAAAGGAGCTGGGATTAAAACCAAGAGTCACCTACCCAGCAAAACTGAGTATCATGTTTCAGGGGGAAATAGGGCAATTCAGTGGAATAGAGGACTTTCAAACTTTCGTGCTGAGAAAAACAGAGCTGAATAGAAAATTTGACATTCAGATACAAGAAGCAAGAGAAGCATGAGAAGGTAAACAGGGAAAAGAAATCATAAGAACCTTATCAAAGTTGAACTATTCACATTCCTACATGGAAAAACAATAATTGTAACTTGTGAAACTTTTCTCAGTATTTGAAGGGAATAGAAATATATATGTGTATGTGTGTGTGTCTATATATGAGGATATATGGGCATATGAATGCATGTGTGAATGTGTGTATATATGTTTACAGATATATATATATATATATATATATATATATATAGATGGAGGGCACATGACCAATTTAGCAGGAAGGGATAATACTTAAAAGGTGAAATTAAGATGTGAGAGGAATATAATAAGAGGAGATGGGGAGAGACAGAATGGGGTAAACTATCTCATATAGAAGAGGCAAGGGAAAATGGTTACAATGGAGGGGAAGAATAGGAAGGCAAAAAGGAATGGGTCAACCTTATTCCCATTGAATTTTGTTTGAGGAGGGAATGAAATACACACTAAATAGTGTATCTCACCCTACAGGAGAGTAGCAGGGGAAGGGGATGAGAGGCGGGGATGATGGAAGTGAGGGCAGGCTGGGGGGGAGGGAAGTTGGAAGCACCCACTTTTGAAAAGGGATGGGATCAAAGTAGAGAATAGAACAAGTGGGAGGTGGGATAGGAGGGAAGGAAATATAGTCAGTCTTTTACAATATATCTGCTATCTTATTCTTTTGCATTAGCCACACATGTACAACCTATACTGAACTGCTTATCTTCCCAGTAAGGGGGGGGGGTGACAAGGGAGGAAGGGAATGAATCTGGAATTCAAAGTTTTAAAATTAAATACTCATATATATATATATATATATATGTATATATATGTGTGTGTATTTATATATGTATATATATACTATTATTAATACTATTTTACATGTAATTGGGAAATCAGAAATCAGATATATAGGCACTGGAGCATAGAGATCCACTGGAAAATTCGAAAGGGGTATGGGAGGAAATATGGCAGAGAGCAGATTGGAGGAGGGGATATCCTGTGGCACTGCTATTTTGGGGTGGTGGGTAGGGGAAAAACGGGGAGAAAATTTGCAACTCAAAATCCTGTGGAAATGAATGATGTAAATCACAAGTTAATAAATCATTTGAAAAATAAAATAAAGAAACAATGAAACAAAATCAAAGGGATGAAAAAATAGAAAACAATGTGAAATATCTCATTAGAAAAAACAACTGACCTGGAAAATAGATCCAAAAGAGTTAATTTAAAAATTACTGGACTGCCTGAAAGCTGTGGTAAAAAAAAAGAACTTAGACATGATCTTTCAAGAAATCATCAAAGCAAACTGCTCTGATATTCTAGAACCAGAGGATAAAATAGAAATGGAAAGAATCCACCTATGACCTCCTGAAAGAGATACCAAAATGCAAACTCCCAAGAATATTATAATGAAACTCCAGGACTTCCAGATCAAGGAGAAAATATTGAAAGCAGTCAAACCCCCCGCCCCCCCCCCGAAATTCAAGTATCTTGTTGTCATAGTCAGGATAACACAAGATTTAGCTTGGAATGTTATATTTCAGAGGGCAAAAGAACAGGATTACAACCAAGAATAACCTATGTAGCAAAAATGAGTATAATCCTTCAGGGGGAAAATGGGCATTCAATGAAATAGAGGACTTCTAAGCATTCCTGTTGAAAAAACAGAGCTAAATAAAAATTTGACTTCCAAATGTAAGACTTGAGAGTAGCATAAAAAGATAAACAGGAAAGGAAAATTATAAGGAACTTAATAAAATTAAACTGTTTACTTTTCTACATGGGAAGATGATACATGTACTTCATAAGAACTTTTTCATTATTAGGGCAGTTAGAAGGGGTATATATAGATGGAGGGCACAGGTGTGAGTTGAATATGATAGGATGATATCTAAGAAATAATAAAATAAAGGGGTGAGAAAGAGGGATGCGCTGGGACAAAGGGGAAGGGAGAGATAAAATGGGGTAAGCTATCTCACATCAAAGAGACAAGAAAGCTTTCTGATTGGGAGGGAAGATGGGGGAGTTGGGGGTGAAGTTCATGGACCTTACTCTCATCAGAATTGACTCAAAAAGGGAATAACATTAACACTCAGTTGGATATAGAAGCATATCTTACTATACGGGAAAGTAGAAGGGGAAGAGGATGAAAGAAGTGGGGTGGTACTCAAAAAGGAGTGAGTATTGGGAAAGGTAAAAGTGAAAATAAAGTAAGAGGGGGTCAGGGAGAGGATAAATAAGATGAAATAGAATGGAAGGAAATACAGTTAGCAATCAGAGCTGTGAAAAAAATTTGAAACTTTTTTTTCTCTTAAAGACTTCATCTCTCAAATATATAGAGAAATGAGTCAAATTCATAAAGATAAGAGCCATTCCCTAAATGACTAATAATAAAAAATATGAATAGTCAGTTTTCAAATGAAGCAATCACAGCTATCTATAGCCAATGAAAAGGTGCTCTAAGTCACTATTGACTGGAGAGATGCAAGTTAAAACAGTTCTTTTTTTACTATTTCACCTCTGTTAGACTGGCTAATAGTACAGAAAAGGAAGGTGATACATGTTGGAGGGGATGTGGGAAAATTGAGACACTAATTCACTCTTGGTGGAGTTGTGAAATGATTCAATCATTACGTAGGGTGATTTGAAACTATGCTCAAATATTTATAACCGCTGTTTTCTGGTGTCAAGAAATTGGAAACTGAAGGGATGCCCAACAGTTCGGGAATGGCTGAACAATTTGTGGCATATGACTGTGTTGGAATGCTATTTTGCTATAAGAAATGATGAGTTAGATGCTCTCAGAATAGCCTGAAAAGACTTACATGAACTGATGCAAAGTGAAATGAGTAGAAGCAGGAGAACATTGTCCACAATAACAGCAACACTGTAAGATGGTCAGCTGTTAATGACAGCTATTCTCAGCAACAACTCTGAAGGACTTAGGATGAAAAATGCTATCCAGGCCCAGAGAAAGAACTGATCAAGTCTGAATACAAATTGAGGGGAGGGAAATGGAGGGAGAGAATTTGGAACTCAATTTTAAAAACAAATGTTGGAAATTGTTTTTATATGTAATTGGGGTAAAATAAAATAGCAAAATAAAAAAAATGGGGAAGAGTCATACTCAACTGGGGGAAAAAAAGATTGAATCAGGCTTAATACTTCTCCCTTCTAGTCCTCTTCCCATGCTCTGTTTCTACCAACTGGCAATGGGACATATTCCCTATGCTTTCCCACCTCCTTGCTTTTAATTCATCCTGTATGTCCTATGACAAAATAATAATAAAAATAATAATACTCTTCCCTACTCTACCTCTTCTCTCTTTGGCATGTTAAATTCTCCCTCAGGTTTTAAAGCTCAAAGTATTGCCCAAGTCAGAGACAATTTCTCTCTTGAATCTCACAATTCACTTTGTTTTTTAGCCTTCTAATAATTTGTATAGTACTATTCAGGACAGCGTTTTATTTATATTTAATATCCTTCTAATTGAAAGTTCCTTAAGAGCAGAGATACCCCCTATCCCCACCCCACCCCAAAAGCTGACATTTAAATAAAGTTTCACTGTTTGTAAAACATTTTACATAGATTATCTCATTTGAAATATAAGCCTGTGAAATCAATATGGAGTCGTTTTTGTCCCTGTTTTACAGAGGAGGAAACTGAGACTCAGTCAGATAGTCAACAAACATTTATTAAATGATTACTATGTGACAGCTACAATACTAAGCTCTGGGAATAAATACAAAGTACTGCAAAAGCATACCCTGTCCTCTATAGGATTACTTTAAAACAGAGGAAACAACATAAAAATAACTGCATATATACAAGATACATACAGACAGGTGGAAGTTAATATTAAATGACACATCAGAGTCTGAATTCAAATCCAAGTCTATTCACTTCAGATCTGGTGCTCTAGCCATTGTACCCTGCAAGCATCCTGTATACAGTGGATATTTAATAACTATTTGATTAATTTAATAGAATTGAGATCTTTAAGCTCTGCCATCATATTTCTGTGTGAGTGCACATTTAGTAATATTGTTCCCTAATCCAGCTCTCTAAAAATAGGTCTTTTGTGGCATAAACTGGGCCACCTATTCTTAGACAGTGCAGGGGCTGCAAAATGAGGATGGCTGTGTTCTTCTCATCCCACTGTCCCCACAATGTACCTTATGGTTGAGTCATTTTAATACTTCTGCAAAACTTTTGGCTCTTTGATGGCAAATATTCCTTTAAGTAGAAATGGATTCTCTTCAAATCATGTGTTGTGATTGTGTTGGGAAAAGTATACAGAAGTAGAAATCAAGATGTCTGAGCTCTTATCTAAGACTTCCATTGACAAGTCATGGACCCTTGGACTTACAACTTCACTTATATAGCCCTAAGTATCTCCACACCTAATGTGAGTCAATAAGGTTCTTTCTTGCTATTAAATTTTCTCAAATTAAGAACTTGGAACATAGGGGCAGAGCCAAGATTATGGCATAGAAGTAAGAAAATTCCATGTGCTCCCCTCATAACCACCTCAAATAACTATAAAATATGACTCTAAACAAATTTTAGAGCTACAGAATCCACAAAGTGACAGAAACAAATCTCCTGCTAAAGGCATCCTGGCAGGCAGACAGGAAGGGCCCATCACAGCATGCTGGGAGCCTAGCCCAGCCCTGCTTGAGCCCATGGTTTTTGCCACAGAGTAGCCCCAAATAGCATCAGCTAGAGCAGACATGGGGAAAGTTGATCACCACCAGCTGTGGTGGTTGCCAGAATTATCAACCCATAAATGCCAAAGCCCAAGAGAGAGGTCAGGGTGGACTCTGGGAAAGGGGGACCACAAATGCGATCGGGCATCTGCCCCCAGAGCAAGAAGTGGTGGAGGCACGGCAGCAGCTGCCATGTGGCTGCTTCAGAGCTCCCAGCCTGCAGATCTTAGGGGTATTAAGCAACCAGTCTGCGAGGTAATTCCTCTTGCTTTAACCTGCTTGAATCTGGATCACTGTCTTGGGTGGAGGTCCTGGGGTATGTGACCAGGTGCCAGAGCATGTGGGGGATGTAGAGATGGCTCCCACCTAATAGCTCTGGCAGCTGTGAAAACCGCAGCAAATGGAAAAAGAGGCACAGAAAGCCAATGAGCAGAAGAATGACTTAAAAAGCTGAATTCGCCAGATGGAAAAAGAATCTCAAAAGCTCACTGAGGAGAATCATTGCTTCAGAATTAGACTGGAGCAAATGGAAGCTAGTGACTTTATGAAAAATCAGGAAACTATTAAACAGATCCAAACAAATAAAAAAAATAGAAGGCAATGTGAAATATCTCACTGGGAAAATCACTGACCTGGAAAATATATCTAGGAGAGATAATTTAAAAATTATTGGAATACCTGAAAGCCATGATAAAAAAAAGTACCTAGAAATCACCCTTCAAGAAATTCTCAAGGAAAATTGCCCTGATATTTTAGAACCAGAGGGCAAAATAGAGATTGAAGGAATGCACTGATAACCTGATGAAAAAAAAAGGAAAGAAAACTCCTAGATTCCAGAGTTCCCAGATCAAGGAGAAAATATTACAAGCAGCCAAGAAAAAACAATTTGAATATTGTGGAAACAGAATCAGGATAACACATGATCTAGCATATTCTACATTAAGGGTTTGGAGGGCTTGGAATATGATATTCAGGAGGTCAAAGGAGCTAGGATTAAAACCAAGAATCACCTACCCAGCAAAACTGAGTATCATGTTTCAGGGGAAAATATGGTCATTCAATGAAATAGAGGATTTTCAAACATTCTTGATGAAAAAACCAGAGTTGAATAGAAAATTTGACATTCAAATACAAGAAGCAAGAGAAGCATGAGAAGGTAAACACGGAAAAGAAATCATAAGGAACTTAATAAAGTTGAACTATTTTCATGCCTACATAGAAAAAGGATAATTGTAATTTACAAAACTTTTCTCAGTATGAGGATAGTTGAAGAGAATATAAATGTGTGTATGTATATATATGTATGTGTGTGTGAATACATAAATACATATGTCTATATAGGAGGGTATATGTGCATATGAATACATATGTGAGTGTGTGTATATATGTGTACAGGTATACATAGATAGAGAGCACAGGATCAATTGAATAGTAAGGGATCATATTTAAAAGGTGAAATTGAGATCCAAGACGGGGCGGAGTCAAGATGGCAGAGTATAAGCAGGGGGACTCCGACTTCCACCTTCTCCAATCCATGTAAAAGGGGACTCCAAACAAACTCTGGAGGTGCAGAACCCACAAAATGACACAGAGAAGCTAACCTACCTCTGAGGACAGCCCAGCAGGCCAGCAAGAATCAGCTAGCACAGCACTCTGGGAGATAAGCCCTGTTAGGAGGATGTTTTAGCCCCAGGGCGGGCCTGACCAACCACTGGCTGTAGGGACTCCAGATCACCAGCAGCTGTGGCCGTTTCCAGATTCATCAACACATTTATGTGAAGGACAAAGTGAGAGGTCAGTTCAGTCTGGACTTTGGGATCCAGTAAGTGGGAATGCGTGACTTTTGTCCCAGGGCAAGAAGCCACTGAGGTGCTGCACTAGGACCACATGGCAGCTTCAGCTCTTGGCCTGCAGAGTGTAGGGGGACCAAGCAAACAGTCTTAGGAGTAATTGCTCTTGCTTTAAACTGCTTGGATCTGGATTGCAGTCTAGGGTGGAGGTCCTGGCATGTGTGTCCAGCTTGCCAGAGCATGTGGAGGCCTCAGAGAGGGCACCCACCTAATACCTCCGACAGCTAAGAAAACCCCAGCATTTTGGACGAAAGCTCCCCTGTCTGGTGGCAGAGTTCTACTGTGGCAAAAAAAGCCCAGGGGTCAAGTGACTGAGGGGTGACATGACCAGACAAAGGAAGCAAAACAAGCAGAAGACTCCAACATTAGACTCCTATTTGGGGAACAAAAAGGAGCAAAGCATGGAAAAGGAGGGAAACGGTGAAGTCAGAACTCCTGTACCAAAAGCTTCACAGGAAAATATGAGCTGGTTACAGGCCATAGAGGACCTTAAGAAGTAGCTAAGAGAAGTGGAGGAAAAATTGGGAAGAGAAATGAGGATGATGCAAGAAAATTATGAACTGTGAATCAACAGCTTGACTGAGGAAAACAGACTTAAAAAACAGATTGACTCAATTGGCAAAAGAGGCTCAAAAAGGCAACGAGGAGAGGAATGCCTTGAAAAGCTGAATTTGCCAGATGGAAAAAGAATCTCAAAAGTTCAATGAAGACAATCATTCCCTCAGATTTAGACTGGAGCAAAAGGAAACTGGTGACTTTAAGAGAAATCAAGATGCTGTTAAACAGATCCAACAAATGAAAGAATAGAAGGCAATATGAAATATCTCATGGAAAAAACCACTGACCTGGAAAATAGATCCAGGAGAGATAATTTAAAAATTATTTTGCTACCTGAAAGCCATGATCAAAATAAGAACCTAGAAATCATCCTCCAAGAAATTCTCAAGCAAAATTGCCCTGATGTTTTAGAACCAGAAATCAAAATAGAGGTTGAAAGATTCCAACAATTATATCCTTAAAAAGATCCCCAAAAGAAAACTCCTAGGAATATTATAGCCAGGTTGCGGAAATCCCAGGTCAAGGAGAGAATATTATGAGCATCCAGGAAGAAATAATTTGAATATTGTGGAAACACAATCAGGATGAGTCAGGATCTGGCAGCTTCTCCACCGAGGGATTGAAGGGCCTGGAATAGGATATTCCAGAGGGCAGAGGAGCTGGGAATAAAACTAAGAATCACCTACCCAGCAATACTGGGTATCATGTTTCAGGGGAAAATATGGTCATTCAGTGGAATACAGGACTTTCAAGTATTATTTTTCTTTTTAAAAAAATTAATTTGTTTGTTTACTTTTAGTTTACAAGAATTAATTCCACAATTCCTTAGGTTTCACATTCTGTCTCCCTCCCTCCTCTCCCCCCCCCCCCCATGGCAGCATATAGTCAAGTATAGGATCTGTAAATACTTTCACATTATACATTAGTCAGGTTATAAAGATGGATTATATCAGATGGAATGAAAAATGGTAAAGAGGACATAAAACCAAACAAGAAAAGGAAAAAGATCAGGTATTTTGTTTTCATCTGGATATAAACTCAGTTCTTTCTAGTTCTTTCTCTGGATGCACACATCTCTCTCCATCATGAGTCTTTCAGGATTGACTTATATCACTGCATTGCTGAAAAGAGTCCAGTCTAGCAAAGATGGTCATCACACATATGTTGTGTCTGTAATTGTATACAAATTTCTCCCGGTTCTACTCTTCCCACTGAGCATCAGTTCGTATAAGCCTCTCCAGGTAAATATGAAATCTATCTGCTCCTCGTTTCTTTTAGCACAATAGTATTCCATAACATGCATATACTACAACTTGTTCAGCCATTCCCCAATTGATGGGCACCCCCTTAATTTCCAATTCTTTGCCACCACAAAAAGAGCTGCTATAAACATTTTTGTACATATGGGTCTTGCTCCCACTTCTATGATCTCTTTGGGATATAACCCTAGGAGTGGTATTGCTGGGTCAAAGGATAACTTTCAAGCATTCTTAATGAAAAAACCAGAGTTGAATAGAAAATTTGACATCCAGATACAAGAAGCAAGAGAAGCTTGAGAAGGTAAACAGGGAAAAGAAATCATAAGCCACTGATCAAAGTTGAACTATTAACATTCCTACATGGAAAGATGATAATGGTAATTGATGAAACTTCTCAGTATGAAAATAGTTGAAGGGAATAGAAATATATATGTGTGTGTGTCTATATCAGAGGGTATACAGGTGTATGGATACATGTGTGAATAGCTGTATACATGCTTACTGGTATACATAGATAGAGGGCACAGGACCAATTTAATAGGAAGGGATGATACTTAAAAGGGGAAATTAAGAGGTGATAGAAGTGATGGAGAGAGACAGAATGGGGCAAAGTATCTCATAAAGAAGAGGAAAGAGAAAAGGGTTACAATGGAGGGGAAGAATAGGAAGGCAAAAGGGAATGGGGCAACCTTATTCTCACTGAATTTGGCTCAGGGAGGGAATGAAATACACACTAAATAGGGTATCTCACCCTACAGGAGAGTAGGGGGGTGGAGATGAGAGGGGGGATGATGGAAGGCAGGGCAGGCTGGGGAGGAGGGAAGATGGAAGCACTCACTTTTGAAAAGGGACGGGATCAAAGTAGAGAATAGAACAAGTGGGTGGTGGGATAGGAGGGAGGGAAATATAGTCAGTCTTTTACAATGTATCTACTATGCTAATGTTTTGCATTAGCTACACATGTACAATCTATACTGAACTGCTTATCTTCCCAGTAAGGGTGGGTGACAAGGGAGGGAGGGAATGAATCTGGGATTCAAAGTTTTAAAATCAAATGTTTAAAATTATATATGCATATATGCTATTATTAATACTCTCTTACATGTAATTGGGAAAGAAGATATACAGGCACTGAGGCATAGAGATCCACCATGCCCTACTGGAAAAGTCTAAGGGGGTATGGGAGAAGATATGGGAGAGAGCAGATTGGAGGAGGGGATAACCTGTGGGACTGCTATTCTGGGGTGTTGGGTGGAGGAAAAACGTGGAGAAAATTTGTAACTCAAAATCTGGCAGAAATTAATGATGTAAATCAGAAGTTAATAAAGCATTTGAAAAATGAAAAAAAGGTGAAATTGAGAGGTGAGAGAAGAATATAATGAGAGGAGATGGGGAGAGACAGAATGGGGTAAATTATCTCATATAGAAGAGGCAATGGTTAATAACTGTTACAGTGGAGGGGAAGAACAGGAAGGCAAAAAGGGAATGGGTCAACCTTACTCTCGTTGAAATTGGCTTAGGGAGGGAATGACATACACACTTAATTGGGTATCTTGCCCTACAGGATTGTAGGGGGGAAGGGGATGAGAGGGGCATTTTGAAAAGGGTCAGGAATAGAATATAGAATAAGTGGGGTTCGCGATAGGATGGAGGGAAATATAGTCAGTCTTTCACAATATATCCACTGTGGAAATGTTTGGCATAACTACACGTGTACAACCTATATTGAATTGCTTATCTTTCCAGTAAGGGTGCGTGACATGGGAGGAAGGGAAAGAAATCTGAAATTCAAAGTTGTAAATCAAATGTTTAAAAAAATATATCATCATTATTGCTATTATTATTTTACCTGCAACTGGGAAATAAGATTTAAAGGCACTTGGGTACATGGAGATACATCTTGCCCTACTGGAAAGTCATAGAGGAAATGGGGGAGGATATAGGAGAGAGCAGATTGGGGGAGGGGGTATACAGTGAGATCGCTCTTTTGGGGTGGTGGGTAGGGGAAAGATGGGGAGAAAATTTCCAACTCAAAAATCTTGTGGAAATGAATGATGTAAACTAAAAATAAACATAAAACTTAATTAAAAAAAAGAACTTGGAACATAGAAGTTGTTTTTTTTTTTCTTACTTCCATAGAAATACAAAACCAACCCTTATTTCATGCTATAATCTTCATTCAAGTCTAAGCAGATGTTAGCTATCCCTCCACATTTCTTATTTTCTTCTCTTCAGTAAATTGCTATAGCTTGTGGTCTAGGTCTATATGATGGGGGCCCTTAAGCATACTTTTAGGGTCAAATGTGAAAGACCTTTGTTGTCCAGTTTTGAAGCATGTGTAATTATACACTTAAAACCTTTTATTAGCTCTTAGGGCAAATGAGCAGTTAATGCGGGGTACTTCACCTGATAGAGGAGTCAGTTTTGGGTTAGTGGACATCATGGATCCATCCTACATGTGACGAGATATGATTTTATGGAGCGGGGAATAGTAGTCCTCTTTTCTGTCATAATGGTGCTAGATGATGACTGCTTCCCATATAGAGCACAGACTCAACTAGCTGCTATTGCCAGTCCCTCTGTCATGGATTACCTTGCTTTAGCAGAGACTTTGTGGGCATTGAAAGATCTGAAGAGATTTTGGTGGTGTCTTTTTCTCCAACACCCAACCAACAGGGAAAAGCAAATGCCTAAACAGTGATGAGAATGGGCTGGCACCAGGGAAAGATGTAGGATCACAGGGAGGCCACTGGAAAGGTCAAGCTTGCCTTTTGATCAAACAATACTCAGTGTGAAGGAGAAATGTAGCATGGATAACCAGCAGTCTTGAAAAAGCTGTTTTAAGTCCCCACAAAGTTTGAATAGTATCTCATCAGTTAATAATAATAAGGAGATACCTAATCCCAAATAAATTGTTCTAAGTATACTGCAATTCTCTTACTCTTATCATGACTTTCTTTGTTGTTCAGTTGTGTTTAGGGTTTTCTTGGCAAGGATACCAGAGTGATTTGCCATTTCCTTCTCTAGCTCGTTTTATGAATCAGGAAGTGAGGCAAAAAGGGTTAATTGACATACCCAGAGTCACACAGCCAATAAGTATCAGAGGTCAGATTTGGACTAAGGTCCTTCCTGACTCCAAGATCAGTTTTCTACCCACTGTACCACCTAGTTGTAGGTATAAATGGCTATTCATATATCTCCTTTATATTGTGTAATATTATTCTTCTTTTATTCTACCCACCCCATCCTCCATCTTTGAAGGAAAATAATAACAATAGCAGGTTAGACTGCTGATATAAGGGGTGCAATCCCTGGAACAGGTGTGTGTGTGTGTGTGTGTGTGTGTGGTGAGGGAGAATTGATATGCCTATGAATGTGAAATTAGGAAGCCTACTTCCAATATGATAAACCTGGATAAACCTCAATGACTGGGTACAGCCCAGGGATTGGTAGAAGTTGCCAGTGCTATGGCCTTAGCCAAGTACTTCTCAGGGGCGGCCAGGTGGCTCAGCGAGTAAGAGCATGGGCTCCAGTGTCGGGATGACCTGGATCAAATCCAGGCTCAGATACTCAGCACCACACCCAGAAATAACTGGCCGTGTAACCTTGAGCAAGTTACTTAACCCCTATTGCTTAAAAAAAAAAATTCCAAGTACTGTCTCTATGGCCTCTTTGGAGGCCTGGAGTGACTTTTGTCTGCTTCTCTGTCTGTTGAAATCCTTCTCTTTCTTCAAAGCCCAACCCTAAGTACTATCTCTCTCACAAAACATTCTATCTGATCATGGTGCAGTAGAAGGAGTGTTGGTTTAGAGACCACCTAAATTCATGCCCCAATTCTGCCATTTACTTCCCATGTGACATTAGACAAATCACTGGACTTCTCTGGCTCTCAGTTTTCTCACCTGTAAAACAAGGGAGTAGTACTAAATAACCTTCAATATCTCTTTATTTCTGCATCCTTGAATTTCTTTTAGAGTACTTGGATCTTGTATGCTCATCACATTCTAAGTGGTGCTTTGTGGGTTTTGGTTTGGGGTTTGATTTGGTTTGTTTGTTTCTTAATGTGTCCTATTCTCCTCCCTATCAACCTCTGCCATCAGTTTTAAGCTCCTTGAAAGTAAAGTTTCTGGCATTTTTCATCTTCACAGTCTTCATAGCTAGTACATTGTGTGTCATACATTAGGGAGTTTAATAAATATATGTTGAATTAAAACAAAGTACATTAAAAATAGAAACAATTGTTATACATGAACATTAAATAGATTATTAGCAAGTAAACACCTCTAGATTTTAATGAAAAAATTTGTGATAATTTAAAACAGAAATGTAGACGAGCTTTCCCCTCCTCTTTTTCCTCTAGCACACTGGAGCAGTAATGTGATTTTTGTCAAATAATCTTGCCTCTCTAAAAATCCTTTTCCAGATTGGTAAAGTGAAGGGGTTGACTAGGCCCATTACAACTTTGAAGGTCTATGTAAAAGTATCACTTATTGGGCAGTAGGATTGATAACAACATGCCTTTTGATACAAGAGGAATGCTATGTTTTTTAAAGACTTTTCTTATATCTTGCTTTGCTTAGAGGTGAAAACAATGCTAGTGTTCATAAATTTCTGTTTAGGTCCAGATTAGAGGCAAGATGATGTCATGTAAGGTGTGCTAGATTTTGAATCCAAGGACATGCTACTTAGTTGTAGTAGAATTTTGAGCAAGTCATTCAACTACTCTGTGATCCAGTTTCCTTCATCATTAAATGAAAGTCTTGTACATGATTCCTTTATGTTTCTATCAAGCTTTAAATCCATGATGCAATTATCTCTGAAGTTTCTTCTGGTTATAAGTCTATGATCCTGTAACTTTCCATATGAACATCAAGTCTGAGGAATAATATTTTTTTCTAATCTGGACTTGTGATTTCATTGGTATAAGGAACTCAGAACACGAAGACTCCCTCAACCAATTGAGGAGACCTGAAATTGACTTGTCTCAGATGTGTAGTAGTTGTATGACCATTGAGAAGCCACTGTAAATCCCTCAGCCTCAGTTTCCTCATTTATAAAATAGGAATCATTAGAGCACCTACCTTATAAGGTCATTATTAAGGATCAAGTGAAAACATATGGAAAGTGATTTGCAAGCCTTAAAGCACTATATAAATGTGATATGTATACACATGCACACACGCATACATCTTCAGATACACACACACACACACACACACATATATATATATATATATATATATATAATTATCAACTACTATCACTATCATTATCATCATCATCATTATCATTAATTACCTGGGGGTACTGAGAAATAACTTGCTCCTGGACACAAAGCTCCTATGTGTCAGAAGCAGGAATTTGTATCTTCCTAAGCTAACATCTTTGAATTCATTTCTTCCTGACTCTATCTCCATCTGTCTCTACACTGTTGTATACTATTTCTCAGTGTGTAATAGATATATAGATATTGCCTCAGTATCTTCCCTTGTATCACTTTTAAATTTTATGAAGAAAGCTCATACAATGTTTATGTGGTTTGGAGATACTAATAAAAAATGAATATAAAATTAATATTTCTAAGAATTTTTAAATTGGTTCTAACATTGACAGCAAAGAACGGTGCAGTATAATCTCCTAGGAAACTTTCTGAAAAAAAATGCATTTCAACTTTGGAAGACCCTTCAAGTTTTTCCTTCTCTTTGTTTCCAGCTAAGCTGAATTTGACACAGTTACTTTGACATGAATCCTGATGACTTTTTAGTCTTCAAAATAAAGTTTTTCCAATTTAGATAAATGATTTCTTGTTATGAATACAAATGTGCAACTGTAAATCGCATAGAAGCAGATTTCACAAATAATTTCTTGCTGCATCCTCTCTGTGTCTACACTTAATTTTTCCCTATATTGAGATTTTCTAAACAATTCAAATAAAGTCATGAAAAATTGGAGGCAATAAATTTCATAAGAAATGTGTTCTTGTCACTGACATAGTCTCTTCAGGTATATCAGGTGAGACAATAGCATGAGTGATTTTTCAATCAAAAGTTACACGTGTAAATAAGTGTTATTCCCTCCAAAGCAGTGCCCTTGGGCAGTGATTCACATATTTAATGATGCTAATGTAAGGGAAAACTCTTAGATACTGCGAACTGATACCATTTGCTATGCGAGAATGACCAGAAACTTGCTTCTAGGAAAGTAGTGACATGTAGTAGAAGTGCCTTGAAATCACATCAAAACATGAGTAGATATCCTGAAACTGGTTCCAGTCTGTTAGCCATGTGATTAGTGAAAGCCCTTTCAACTAATTTGGTTTTATAGCTGGAACTGGGACCTGTCTTCAAAAAGTTCCCTTGAGCAGAGCCCCTGCTATTCTCTCTTCAGTTGCCCTATTTTGGTTTGATGTCTTTGTTTTTTGTTTTTCTTTTTTTGGAGGGCAATTGGGGTTAAGTAAGTTGCCCAACTTTAAATGACTAGTTTTTTTGTGTGGGTATTATGTGTCTGAGGCCATAATCGAACTCGGGTCCTCCTGACTCTGGGGACAGCGCTTTACTCACTGTGTGTGATAGTAATGGAATGTGGAGATTCCCCTGTATTGGGCTTGGTTTTCAAATTGATTGTGTTAAAACCCAGAGCTTGTTAATCCCACCTGTGGGATGGACTTTTTGATGTGAAAAGAAAGTCCTGAACTGGGAGGAGCTGGTGACTTAGATTTGGAGAGACAAGAGAGAGGCGGAAGATCTTTTTGGAAGCAGCACCTCGTGGAGAGAGAGAGACTAAGAGAATTGCTGGTGGCCGCTTTGAATTGCACTGGACTTTTGAGACCTGCCCCCTGAGCTGCCAAGGACTGAGGAGACATGGCTGTTTTGCTGGTACTTTGTCTGTCTGTTTTGATGTTATTTTGCCAGATTTGTCCACTGGTGAAAGACTGTCCTGTTGAAGAAGTCCTGGAACCTGGCATTTGGTTAAGAAGCCCTGAGACTGTCCTGCAGACAGAGAGTGAATACTGTCCACTGGGGAAGGACAGTGCTGTTGTTGCAGGGGTCTGGAGACTGTCCTGCAGACAGAGTGAATACTGTCCACTGGTGAAGGACAGTGCTGTTGTTGCAGGGGTCTGGGAGCCTTTCTGTTGGTTCAGAAGCCCTGAAGAAGGATTTTCTTGTTGTATGTTTACAGAAATCCTGGGAGAGGGCTTTGCTAATGTGTTCAGGGGTTCTAGGACTGTTCTACAGACAGAGGATAAATTCATGAAGGGATTGGCAATGTATCTTATGGCCTTGCTAAGCCTTGTCTCCCCAGGAACTAAGATTGCTGAGAACTTGCCTCATGTCAAGATGAAGAAAAGACCTCCATTTGGGTATTAGGTGCTGTGCTTAAACTTGATGTAACTCTGGGGTAGATTCAATTGTGATCCAGGGGTGGGGAACTTTTGACCTTATGTTTGGAAACTAATCTCCATTTGAGAAGAGGGGCTTTGTGGTGGACTTAATTAAGGTATAGCCTATGGGTGGAGAAGTATTTAGAACAGAGACTTTGTAATTGATTGAATGATTGGAAGGTCCTGGGGTGGGGTAGTACTTGGAGATTATTTAATTATGCTTTGTAAATGCTGTATTTGGAATGATGTCATGTTTTGATCTTCTCTGTTCTTGGTTTGTCACTGAATAAAATGGAGAGCACCTATGCTGGTATTCTGAACCTTGGGAAGTTGCCTTTCCTTGGCATTATATTACACTGTACCACCTAGCTGCCCCTTGATGTCCTTGTTGATGAAATCCAGGAAAAGATGATTCTATAAGACTGGAAACATAGAGAATTCTCCTCTCTGAGCCTAATATATGGCCTCAGCTCCTCTAGACATCTTGGTATCTTAGCATCACAGAATATCAATTTTATTACTAGTCCAACATCAATGTCCCAATCAACAAAGAAAGAAAATACAGACCCATCCCAGTGGTAGCAAAGATGAAGTCTCATCTAGGAGTCAAACCATCTCTAGACATGAATTTGATGGGAACAGTGTTATGGAGTTATAAGAATGAGCATAAATCTACCAAGAATATGGCATAGAGGACAACGTATTATTGATTAGCTAGCCCACCTTTGATATACTGGGTCAGAGCTTATTTACTATACTGCTGCCATGTCCAACATAGCTAAAGCTTCTTTTTGAACAGCCAGAACCCATGACACAATCTTTTGAGTGTCCTCAATAATTATTAGGGATTGAATAAAATCAAAGTGTCTAAAACAAGAATAGATACTGCTGAATGGGGGAAATATTTTTATCAAATATATCCAATGCATATTCAAGCTATTGTGAAGCAATGCATGAGCAGCTTTCCAGAGGACTACTGCTGTGAACAGCTTTTCAAGCTTCTGATTACACAGTATTGTGAACTCTCTTTTTATTTAATAAGAAATCACAGCAAAATATTCATAGAAAATCAAGGTACAGCATTCACAATGTTACTTATCACAGAAAATCAAAAGACAGCATTCACCATATCACAATTCAACAACTTATCACTAAAATGGCCACATAGTTTTTGACAAAGTGTCACATAGATTTTTTTAATTTTTTTTCTAAATTAATTTATTTGTTTACTTTTAGTTTACAGGATTCAATTCCATAATTCCTTGAGTTTCACATTTTGTCCCCCTCCCTCCCCACCCCACCCCCATGGTGCCATATAGTCAAGGATCTGTAAATACTTTCACATTATACATTAGTCAGGTTATAAAGATGGATTGTATCAGATGGAATGAAAAATGGTAAAGAGGACATAAAACCAAATAAGAGAAGGAAAAAGATCAGGTAGTTTGCTTCCACCTGGATATAAACTCAGTTCTTTCTAGTTCTTTCTCTGGATGCACACATTTCTCTCCATCATGAGTCTTTTGGGATTGGCTTATATCACTGCATTGCTGAGAAGAGTCCAGTCTATCAAAGCTGGTCGTCACACATACGTTGTCTCTGTAATTGTATATAAATTTCTCCTGGTTCTACTCTTCCCACTGAGCATCAGTTCGTATAAGCCATTCCAGGTAAATATGAAGTCCATCTGCTCCTCATTTCTTATAGCACAATAGTATTCCATAACATGAATATACCACAACTTGTTCAACCATTCCCCAATTGATGGGCACCCCCTTAATTTCCAATTCTTTGCCACCACAAAAAGAGCTGCTGTAAATATTTTTGTACATATGAGTCTTCCACTTCTAAGATCTCTTTGGGATATAACCCTAGGAATGGTATTGCTGGGTCAAAGGATATGAAGTATTTATTTCCCTTTGGTCATAATTCCAGATTGCTCCCCAGAAAGGCTGGATCAGTTCACAACTCCGCCAGCAATGCATTAGTGTTTCAATTTGCCTACGTCCTCTCCAGCATTTGTCATTTTCCTATTTTGTCATCTTAGCCAATCTGACTGGTGAGATGTGGTACCTCAGAGTTATTTTGATTTGTTTTTCTCTAATCAATAGTGATTTAGAGCATATCTTCATGTGCTTATAGATATCTTTAATTTCTTTCTCTGAAAATTGCCTGTTCATATACTTTGACCATTTATCAATCGGGTAATGACTTGTTTTCTTATGAATTTGACTCAATTCTCTGGATATTTTAGAAATGAGTCCTTTGTCAGAGACATAGGTTGTAAAGATTCTTTCCCAATTTCCCACCTCCCTCTTAATCTTGGTTACATTGGCTTTGTTTGTACAGAAGCTTTTCAATTTCATGTAGTCAAAATTATCTATTTTACATTTTATAATGTTCTCTAATTCTTGTTTAGTCATAAAGTCTTTCCCTCTCCACAAATCTGACAGGTAAACTATTCCTTGTTTTAGGAGACTGCTTACAGTATCAACCTTTATACCTAGATCATTCACCCATTTAGACTTGATTTTTGTATATGGTGCTAGATAATGGTCTATGCCCAGTTTCTGCCATACTATATTCCAGTTTTCCCAGCAGTTTTTGTCAAATAGCGAGATCTTATTCCAAAAACTAGCATCTTGGGGCTTATCAAACAATAGGTTACTATAGTTGTTGACTTCTGAATTTCATGTGCCTAATCTATTCCATTAATCTACTCCTCTATTCCTCAGCCAGTACCAAGTAGTTTTGATGACTGCTGCTTTGTAATACAGATTGAAATCTGGTATAGCTAGTTTACCTTCCCTAGCATTTCTTTTCATTAATTCCCTTGATATTCTGAAGTGTTTATTCTTCCAAATGAATTTTGTTACTATTCTTTCTAGCTCTATAAAGTAGTTTTTTGGTAAATTAATTGGTATGGCACTAAGTATATAATTTAATTTAGGTAAAATTGTCATTTTTATTATATTAACTCGACCCACCCACAAGCAATTTATATTTTTCCAATTAGTTAGATCTGACTTTACTTGTGTGAAAAGTGTTTTGTAGTTGTGGTCATATAGGTCCTGGGTTTCTTTTGGCAGGTAGATTCCCAAATATTTTATAATGTTGTAAGGGTTATGGGATTTAAAGATCTTCCATGCCCCATTGGACTTGCTGACGTAGCAGGAAGGGGTGAAGCAAGAGGAAGCGGAAGCAAAACTAGAGTTCCTGTGGTGGTTGGCAGTGGTGGCGACAGTGGCAGCAGCAGCAGAGGCAGCGGCAGCGAGAAGCCCTTTTTGAGTTAGCCAGAATTTCTGCTAAGGACTCCTACTGAGGACTGCCAGGGGCCGGAGCTGCTGGGAGCTCGCTTCCCAGATGCTGGGTGGTTGCTGTGAGTGGGGAGAGGAGGACCTTTGCCTGAGGTAGCCTGTTCTGTTTTAAAGGCTTGAAAATGTGGGTGCTTTCTACTTTATCTACCTGTGCCAATGTCATAACTACTCTGATGGCTTTCACTTTCTGGTTTTGGGACTCAGTCTTTTGGTATCTTAATAAATTTTCTAGTTTATTCCCCCATATGGCAAGCATGATGTATTTTGTGATGGATAATTATATCAGCATATCTATAATCTCCATAGGCATTGTGAATATGGCATTGCTGATACAAATGTCTACATTAACTTTAAATGGGACTTCTCTTTGTATCTCTTGCTGTTGACTTTCATTGGAAATATATATAGGAATGCTGAGGATTTATGTGGGTTTATTTTATATCCTGCAACTTTGCCAAATTTATTTATTGTTTCAAGTAGTTTTTTACTTGATTCTCTAGGATTCTCTAAGTATATCATCATATCATCTGCAAAGAGTGATAGCTTGGTCTCTTCTTTGCCTAATATGATTCCTTTGATTTATTTTTCTTCTCTAATTGCTACTGCTAAATTTCTAGTACCAGATTGAAAAAGAGGGGTGATAGTGGACACCCTTGTTTCACCCCTGATCTTATGGGAAATGCTTCTATCTCCTCCCCATTACATATAATGCTTGCTGATGGCTTTAAATAGATGCTACCTATTACTTTAAGCAAGGTTCCATTTATTCCTATACTTTCTAATGTTTTTAATAGGAATGGATGTTGTCTTTTATCAAAAGCCTTTTCTGCATATATTGAGATGGTCATGTGGTTTCTGCTAGTTTTATTGTTGATATGATCAGTTATACGGATGGTTTTCCTAATATTAAACCATCCTTGCATTCCTGGAATAAATCCTACCTGATCAAAGTATATTATTCCTGAGATAAGTTGCTGTAGTCTTTTTGCTAGTATTTTATTTAGAATTTTTGTATCTATATTCATGAGGGAGATTGGTCTGTAATTTTCTTTCTCTGTTTTATCTGTTCCTGATTTAGGTATCAGTACCATATTTGTGCCATAAAAAGAATTTGGTAGGACTCCTTCACTAATTTTCCCAAATAGTTTGTAGAATCAATTGTTCTTTAAATTTTTGATAGAATTCACTAGTACATTCATCTGGCCCTGGACATTTTTTCCTAGGGAGCTGACTGATGGCTTGTTCAATTTCTTTTTCTGAAATGGGGTTATTGAAGTAATTTACTTCCTCTTCAGTTAATCTGGGCAACTTGTAGTTTTGTAAATATTCATTCATTTCCCTAAGACTGTCAAATTTAAGTGCATATAATTGGGAAAAATAATTCCTAATTATTGTTTTGAGTTCCTCTTCATTGGAAGTAGATTCACCCTTTTCATTTTTGATACTCATAATCTGGTTTTCTTCTTTCTTTTTTATCATTTTTTAAAGCAATTGGAGTTAAGTAATTTGCTCATTTACTTTGTAAGTAAGACAAACATCCACAAAGACAAAGCAGACAGAATGTCGGGATACCACAAGTTTTCTTCTTCTTGAGTCTGCTACCACAAGAGTCCTCTTCTCAATTCTGCTCTCTCTAGCCTGGACATTCTCCTTATATATGATCATTAGCTCCTCCCCTTCCTATTGTAGGAGTTCATGAGTTCTAGGTTCACAAATAGTGGGGTTCACACATTTCTTAACAGACTTGATACAAGTCTCCAAAGAAAGTTGAACTGAAACAAGGTGTTAATTCAATAGCTGAAATAAGGTGTGAACTACTTCTGTGCTTGCCATTACAACCCTTCATATTTCATAAAAAGTTGTGTTTTCACATGAATAACATGGTATATTTTCTTTGATAGCTCAATGATGACCTCTTAGAGCATAAACTCCCAGAAGAAAAGCTCAATGTTATACTCAGTTTTTTGTTGTTGTTGTTTGTTTATTTCCAGCTACATCTAGCTTGTTATGGGAACTTGAGAAGTGTTCAAGATATGAGTGCTTCAAGAGACAACATTTTTTATTTGCTAATTTTTAATGTTTTCATAAAAGTATATTACATTTATGCAACATTTACATGGTCCTCAAATGATTTTCCCATGCACTATTTCACTGGATCCTGGCAACAGCTCTGAGACATCAAAAGGGTAAGAGTTATTGGCAATATTTTATAGAAGAGGATACTGATACTTAGACAGACTCAGTGATTCACTCAGGTAACACCTTATTAGCCAGATACCTGCCTGCGTCTGGAACACAGTTCTGTTGACTTTTCTGTCTCCCCCCCCATATGAATGAATTAATGAAAACTCATTTGTTAATTAATATTTATTATGTTTCAGGCACTAGGCATGTGACCTACTAGCCAGACAGTACTTATCAACAATCATTTAAACAAAGAAAATGTTCACTCTATTCAATGTCCTATTTTTCAATGAATAAATCTATACTGTCTTCTTTGCTTGAAAGATCTATGTTGCTTTCAATTCTGTAATGATTTCTTGCATATATCCTACTATATCATTTCTCCAAACTAAGTGCTGAATTCTGCCTGTGGACCAAGTGGTAAGGAGGCAGCATATTGTTGTACTTTGTTTTCTGAATCTGGAGTCAGGAAGACCTGAGCTTAAACTCTTGCTTCTGGCCCTTACTAGCTGTGTGACCGTAGGCAAATCATTTAACCCCTCTAAACCTCAGATAACTTCTTAAGACTATGCTTCAGACAAGCAACTGAGGGGGGAAAGGCCCATTATCACACTGATAAAATCTCAGGATTCTGACTTCCCAACCAAGCTGCATGCCTGCTCATCCCTGGGGCTATTCCAATTCTATCTAAGGATCCCTTGTGATTGATGAGTAGCATGCAGAGGGGATGCTTTTTTGCCCTTATTCATTCTCTTTCTGTTGAAGAGAGAATAAGCTCTAAAGGACTTGTTCACTCTACTCTTAAACTCTCATATCAGCTTAGCAATAAATTAATCAATTAACAAACATTTATTAAGTACTAACTCTGCACCAGGCACCATGCTAAGTTCTGGGAATACAAGACAAGCAAAGGTCCCCTTCCACCAAATAGCTTAGAAGGAGCAGAGTCAATGTACATTTTATGATTTTTTATGATTTTGTCTAACATATTAACATTGGTTATTAGAGTCTCAATATTAATTTCTGACCAGATATAATAATAATTCATCAATCAACAAGCATTCAACAAATGTCTGCTATTTATAGACTTTTTTTTAAGATTTGAAAAGTGGTATTCATGTAAGTCACCTTTTCTATTAATCAGGAGTTAATTAGATAAAATAACTTAAAAATTCTTGGATCATGATAAAATGTGATTTGTTAAAACATATTTACTATAGCAATTGCTATATTTCCCTTTTTACCTAAGCAAAAGCCTTATGTAACAGTCTCCCACCTCTCTACGTTGTATCCAGGCATTTCATTTTTTCACTCTTAAGTTTAAACAACGTGTTACTCTGAGTGAGTACCTTGAAAAGGCTCTTTAAGCAAAGAAGAATTGAAGTAGCTCAAAAGAAATGTGAGATGCACAAATTTAGAAAATCCACCCCAAATGTTCACAGGGACTATTTGTGTCCCGGCTTTAGTAGAACATTGCAAGCTTGAATTGGTCTGATCAGCCATAGTCAGACACAGAGTAACTTGACTGTAACATAGTGATATCATTTTGTCCCTCTTTGAGAAGAAAGGATAACAACCAATCAACCAGATGATCATAAGGCTTGCATTCGTGTACTGAAAATCAACTTCTTCTCTGCAAACTGCCAACACTTTAAACTGAGTTGTGAAAAAGGAAGTATAATTAGAAGCTGTCACTGCCAGGTATTACCTACATTTAAACGTCAGCATGGTGGGAGACAGAATCATGAGGATGGCCAAGGGGTGGATTATGGTTTCCCTGACCCATCCTTAGTCAGTCACTCATCAAGCATTTATTAAGTACCTGCCTCATGCCAAGCAATGTGCCAAACTCGGGGGATACCACAAAAGGCAAGATGTTTCATTTAGGCTTCCTCCCTTCAAGGAACTCACTATCTAGGGAGAGAGGGATTGTTGTAAGTTTATTCTGTCTACCTCTCATTTACTCCTACGTCTACACTTCCCATTAATGTGCTGGGAGTATAGAACTGCCTTCTCAGGCTAATCTCAAAGCTTCCTGCTAGGAGCAAAATTATTGCTCACTGTAAAAAGTGTTGGCCCCCTGAGCTAAAAGAATTACAACAGACAAGTTATCAGCTAAAACACTCTAAAGTACGATTATCTTCAAGCCTGTCCACCTTGATTTCTTTTACTAATTATGCTTTCATAGTGATGGGGGAAAAAAAGTATATATTGTCCCACTGAAGTAGGTCTGGGGTTCCATTTGTACTCATGTGATTAACTTCCTGCTTGACTAATGCTTCTAAATGGAAGACCTAATTCTGTTTTGACCTTGCTGGTGCATTTTAGCATATTAGAAAAAAGAAACAAGATGTGTTATTATGTAACTATAGCTCTTGGGGGCACCACAAGGACAAAGAATAAATGCAGTCTGAGTGCTAATGTTTTTTTAAATGCTATTTCTTCTTCCAGGAGTTGGTATTGCTTTTATGAGATGTTGTTTACTTATAAAAATACAGGATTATATAATTCATAATGTTCTCATATTGAATTCTTTTAAAATTTATTTTCTGAATGGATAAACAAATTGTGCTGCATGAATATAATGTGATGTTTCTGTGCTGTAAGTAATGATGAAAATCATGGATACAGAGAAGCATGGAAAGATTTACACAATCTGATGCAAAATGAAGTAATCAGAGCCAGGAAAAAATATATACGATGATATAAAAGTGCAAATGGAAAGAACCAGCACCATTAAAATGAATGTTGTAAAATTATAAAGGTAAAGCTTAGCCCCCCAAAGAAAGCATAGGAAAAGATATGTTTTCTATTCCCCCTGCCTTTGTTGGAGGGGGTGGGCAGTAGTACTGGAACAAAATATTTCGATAAATTACATCATTTTTTGTTTGATGTGTTGATTGGCTTTGTGGAATTTTATTTTAATCTTCTTACTTTATAAAAAAGTATTCTTTGTCATAAGAGATGGCTCCTTGTGGGGGGAGGGGGAGCGAAGAGAGATGCAAAGGGAAATGTAGGTGATATAAAAAAAAGATGTAAATAATTTTTTAAAAATAAATTACTGCCTGTGAGGAAGGAAAGGTTAGTTGTAGGTGGGATTCTAATAGCAGTCCCTAGAGAATATTTTCTCACATAGAACTCCTAAGTTTTTCTTTTTAATGTGAGATTCAGTGTTGATTTTACTTAGTGTTTACATAGGATTTAGAGCTGGAAAATACCTCAGATATCTTCTAGTTCAATTCTTTCATCTTTCAAAAGAGACAGTTGGAGCTCGGAAAAGTATATGTCTTGCCCAAGGTCTCATAGCTATTATTACCAAGTAGCAGAGACAGGTATTAAATATAGCTTCTCTTACTAGAAATTTAGTATGATGTAGTTAGTAGAGACCTTGACTTGTAGTAAAGAAAACCTGAGTCAAATTCTGTCTCAAACAATATCTGTGTGGTCCTGGACAAGTAGTTTAACTTTCAACCTTAGTTTCCTTATGTGGGAAATGCATATAATAATAGAATAGACCTGTTGTGAGAATCAAAAAAGATAAAGCACTTCACAAATCTCTAAGAACTATATAAATTCTAGTTATCATCATCATCTTCATCAAGATTACTGTTTAACCTTGGGCAAGTCATAACCTCCCTGTCCCTCAGTTTCCTCACCTGTTATATGAGGGGACTAAATGACTCCTAGGTCTCTTACAGAGATAAATATATATATATTCCTATAAAACTATCCAAGCTGTCCATTCTCTATAACTTTTATCTGTGTCTTCCTACACATCTCCCAAAGAACGTTAATTCCATATATAGGGGCTTTTCTCAATGTCATAATTTTCATGGGTAGCAATGAATCATGAAAGTTGTCAGTCATATCTCACTACACTTATGTACAAAATCCATAAAAATAAATCCAGTGGTGGTGGTGAGATATCATAAAACAAGAAAACTATAGCAGCAAAGTTAGAAATACAGTATTTTTCCCATGACTGATTAGCTCATTTTGGAATAAGTCCAAGGACATGAGTATGATCAACACTGACCCAGTTACCTTTGCTCTTTTCCATGAGTCCATAATCTTTCTAAACTCAACCAGTTGTCTTATGAATGTGTACCATTGATTGCAAGGGACAAGAGGAAATTGCAAAGGATGCTACTAGAAAGAGCAAATCAAAGGTTTGCTATGTTAATGGTAAATTTATAGTGTCATCTCTGTATACAAAAGCAGCATATTAATCTTGTCTCATCATTCCCTGGGATGTTTCTTCAAGTCTTTGGGAGTTCAATCAATGCCTGTTTCCAGTTCTTCCAATGAGAGTATCATGTCTTAGAAAAAAAAGCAAAAGGATACTCCTATAATAAAAAATATTATTATTTTGTGTGATTGTTTTTCAATTGCGAAAGCCATTATTTTATATATCTGTTTGTAGAACTCAACACATCAAATACAAAAGAAAATGTCAGTATAATGATTTGTTGCAAGATCATTTCTATCTGCAACACACTCAGTAAGATGGGAATAACATGATAATAATAATAACAGTAAATATCTGACATTTCTACAGTGCTTAAATTGTTATGTGCTTTTCCCAAATTTATTTCTGAAATTACAAAACAGGGCATTGTTAATGGCGGTAGATTGATAAGTAATTTGATTTTAACTTGTTTTACAAAGATACAAGTAATATAGGGTGACTGAGACTTTATTCCAAATGCTAAAAATTTATAGGGGCACTGAAAACACTATTAAACCTAGCCATATAGAAAGGACCATGCTTAGCAGCCAATTATAGATAAAGAGAAATTAGTTAAAATGTCATACTACCACATTGCTGCTTCTTCCCACTCAATGGTAGCTTCCCTGGAAGTGGGCTCCAGGAATAATAGTCTCTGCTTACTCTCCAACTAAGCTGAGGGAACAATGTTTCATACTACTCACCATACCTTAGTTTTGTTCCACGTGCTCCAGGGGTAAAATTTGTTAGTTATATCTCTGCTGCTTTAATGTTTTAATTAATTTTAAATGTTGATGACATGCTAATTAGCCCAACTCTCAAATTCATTAACCCATATCTTCAAGAGATAGATGGTTCTTTGATTACTGAAGGAGAAAAATATTGAGGGCAAAGCATAAGTAAATGAAAAAAATCATCCAAGTGGCTATTATGATGGTCATTATTATCTGAAATAGACTGGCAAAATCAAGTGACAATAATTATTATCTAAATAGTAATTGAGTTCTGATCTCTTCACACTTCCACTTTACCTTGGGAAGAAGAAGCAAAGAACAAAAGAAAAATGGCAATAAGGTTGCTACTAAAATGATACCTATTCAAAGAAATCTCATGTTTATTTAGATAATATAGTCAAGTCAACAAACTTTTCTTAAGCAGTGACAATGTTCCAGTATCTATGTTAAGCAATAGTTATACATTAAAGGCAAAAATAATTCCTGCTCTTGGGAAGCTCACATTCTAGTGGGAGACACAAATGTGTACACACACACACACACACACACACACACACACACATAAATATATACATATATATACACACATATACATATGTATATATTTATATAACTAAAAAATAGTATAACTATATATGACTAAATATATATGTGTGTTTGTATATCCACACATATATACATTTGTGTGTATATTTGTATATACATCTATAAAAATAATATGACTAATATATACTATAACTATATATAACTAAATATGTGTGGATATACATATACATGTATATATCTCTGTCTGTATATATGTGTGTATGTATATATATACATATATACACATACACACACACTTATAATTCAAGTTATAGCTTGGTAAAAAATGATTGATGATAGAATATGGAGACAAGAATAAGAGTATAGTATAGAGTTGAACTGATTAACCAAGAAGACTTCAAGATGGGGAAGGAAGGAGAATATAGCCAATGAAATAATAATGACCTGGGGGGAAAATGAAAGGTGGAGATATTGAAAAAAATGAAAATTGAGACCTTCTTGGGCTCTCTCCTTCTGCCCTGATCTCTGTCTCTGCCCCTTTAGTTGTGTCAAGTCATTGTGCCTAAGTTATAGATGATGGAGCAATTTGAAGTAGAGGTTTTAATTATTTTACCTCTCCATAGCATAATTTGGATTTAGGGAATACTATCCTGTCTCTATGTGTGTGGATTCAATAATCTTGCCTCTGGAATAAAATATAAGCTCCTCCATTTTGTACTACAGTTCTTCAAAATCCACTCTTCCAGACTTATTGTAGATTATTTCTCTTAACAAAATTTTTATCTATCCAAACTGGCTTTCTTACTGTTAGTCATACAACACACTGTATTTTCCACCTGTGCTCCTTTGGAAGGGCCATCCCCTCTGCCTAGTACACAGTTTCTTCTCATCTTAACCCCTTAGAAGCTCAAAACTCAGCAGAGCCAAGATGGTAGAGTATAGGCTGGCACCCAGTTGAATTATACTAACAGTTCCCTTCAAGCACCTTTAAAATAATGCCTAGAATAAAAATTTGGAATGTCAGAGTCAACAAAAGGTTAGAGAGAGAAATGTTTTCAGCCTAAGACAACTTATGAGTTTTGCAGGAGAGGTCTATAACACTGGGGTAGACGCAGCCTGAAGTGCAGCAGGACCAGCAGTGGTGAGCCTTGGAGGTGGCTATAGCAGCAGCAACAGCTTTAGGAGCTCTTAGTCCAAAGACAATAAGGAAGTCAGCAATTGGTCAGAAAAAAAGTGATAATGGAACTAGGTGTAGCTGGTATTTATCAGCAATTCTATTGTCCATATGCAGTTCTGGATTAGTTTCAAGACAGAGAGGAGAGCTTTTGAATAGCCACAAAGGATCAGTGGCCCTGATCACAATACCAGGGTCAAGAGAAGTGCTAGATCTTGCAGCTGATGGAGAGCAAGGGATGTGCTGACAGTTCTAGTGCCAAAGGGGAGCACTAGTACTTGTGGCTGCAGGGCAACATTGGCTCTTTTTGGGTAAAGACCAGAGTGCAAACCAGAAGGGCAATGACCACCCATCTGCTGGGATCACACCACCTTGGAAGCACCTAAAACTTGCGGATCTGCAGAACCAGCTTTGAAACAGCAATAGGAAAAAGCCTGAAGTTTGGTACAGTGCTTCCCCACCCCCAGGGGAAGGATAAAGAACAACTTTATCATAAACTTCAAAGTGAAGAAATAGGCTGGGAAAATGAGAAAATAACAACAAAAAAGAACTAAACCCTAAAAAAGCTACTATGACGGTAGGGAAGACCAAGACATAAACTTAGAAGACAATAATTTGAAAACTGCTACAAAGAGTCAAAGAAAAATGCTATTGTATCCCAGCTCAACAAGAATTCCTAGAACAGTTAAAGAAAGAAGTAAGAGTGATAGAGGGAAAATTGGGAAAAGAAATGAGAAGAATTCAGAAAAATAATGAAAAGAAAAATAAGAAAATGGCAAAAGAGGTACAAAAAAATGCTGAAGAAAATAACACCTTAAAAATTAACTAAATGATAGCAGAGGCACAAAAACTCACCTAAGAAAAAAACTCTTTTAAAAGCATAATTAGCCAAATACAAAATGAGATACAAAAGCTCACTGAAGAAAATAATCCCAAAATGAAATCTCCCAGGAATATTATAGCCAAATTCCAGAACTCCTGAGACAAAAAGAAAATTTTATAAGCAGCCAGAAAGAAATAATTCAGATACTGTGGAGCCATAGTCAGGGTCACACAAAATTTATCAGCTTCCATGTTTTTTAAGGCAATTGGGGTTAAGTAACTTGCTCAAGGTTACATGGCCAGTTATTTTGTGTGGGTGTTAAGTATCTGAGGCTGGAACCAATCCCAGGTCTACCGACTCTGGGGCCGATGCTCTTACTAGCAGCTTCCATGTTAAAGGAGTGGAAGGTTTGGAATATGATATTCTGAAGGGCAAGGGAGTTAGAATTATAATGAAGAATAACCAACCCAGAAAAACTGAGTATAATCTTTTGCTGGGTGGGAGTGTGGCAGGGAGAGAATGAATATTTAATAAAATAGAGGGCTTCCAAGAAATCCTGAAGAAAAGACCAGAACTGAATAGGAAATTTGGCATTCAAACAGAAGGCTCAAGAAGAGGCTAAAAACATAATCATGAAAGAGCAATAATAATGGGGTGAATAAAGTTAAACTGTTTACATTCCTATTTGGGAAGATGATACATGAAATTCATAAAATTTTTATAATTATTGGGGCAATTAGAAGGAGACTGCATAGATGGAGAGCATGGATGTGACTTTACCCATTGACTGTGATGGGATGACATCCAAATAAATAAATTAATGAATGAAAAAATGAATAAATTAATGGATGAATGAATGATAAATAACAGGTAAGAAAGGAGAATGCGCTGAGAAAAGGGGAAAGGGAGAGGTAAAATGGGGCAAATTTTCTCACATAAAGCAAGTGAACAAGGAAGAGCTTTAATAATAGGAGGGAAAATGGCAGGCAATGCTCAAATCCCACTCTGGTTGGAATTGGTTCAAAGAGGGAAGGAAAGGGAGACAGAGAGACAGAGAGAGAGAGAGAGAGACAGAGAGAGAGAGAGAGAGAGAGAGAGAGAGAGAGAGAGAGAGAGAGAGAGAGAGAGAGAGAGAGAGAGAGAGAGAGAGAGAGAGAGAGAGAGAGAGAGAGAGAGAGAGAGAGAGGGAGAGAGAGAGAGAGAGAGAGAGAGAGAGAGAGAGAGAGAGAG
>NW_027187340.1:9763093-9772770 GCF_028583685.1 Petaurus breviceps papuanus
GAGAGAGAGAGAGAGAGAGAGAGAGAGAGAGAGAGAGAGAGAGAGATTTGGAGATAGAATTCTATCTTACCCAATGGGAAGATAGAATTCTATCTTACCCAATGGGAAGATAGAAGGGGAAGCATGTAAGATATTAAGAGATAGGGGGGAGTGATTACATTGGGAAGGAGAGATTGGAGAAAGCAATGATTGAAAGAAACAGACTTTTGAAGAGGACAGGATAAAAAGAAAGAGAGATGGCTAAACAGAAGAAAATAGGATGGAGGAGGGAAATGCACAGTGATTATAACTGTGAAAGTGAATACCATGAGTTAACCAATAGAATGGAAGTTGAATGAACTGGAAATCAGAATTCAACAAATATTCAAGGAAAACCTTTGGGACAGAAAGATACACACTTGAAATGAAAGGGTAGAGCAGAGTCTATTTTGCTTCAGCTGAAGTGAAGAGGTCAGGGCTGGCAATCATGATCTCAGATAAAGCAAAAGCAAAATTAGATCTAATTGAAAGAGATAATCAGGGAAATTATATTTTGCTAAAAGGTACCAGAGAGAATGAAGTAATATCAAAAACTTTGCAGTATATTTCTCTGATTAAGGTCTCATTTTTAAAATATATAGGAAACTGAGTCAAATTTATAAAAATAAAACCCATTCCTCAATTGATAAATGGTTAAAGGATGTAAATAGTCAATTTTCAGAAGTAATAAAAGCTATCTAGAATCATATGAAAAAAATGTTCTAAATCACTATTACAGAAATGTAGATCAGAACAATTCTAACTCACCCCTATCAGAAATCACAAATGTTGGAGGGAATGAGTGAAAATACGTACATTAATGAACTATTAGTGGAGTATTTAACTGGTCCAACCATTCTGCAGAACAATCTGAAACTATGCCCAAAAGGCTATATAATTTAACAAACACGTTGATCAAGAAATGCTATCACTAATTTTGTACACCTAATGGGTTCAAAGGAAAAGGAAAATGACCTATATGTACAAAGTATATATAGGTGGCAAATAATTTTTATGATGGCAAAGAATTAGAAATTGAGGACATGCTCATCAATTGGAGAATGGCTGAACAAGTTGTGGCATGTGATTGTGATGGAGTACAATTGTGCTATCAGAAATGACAAGTGAGGTGGTTTAAAAAATGACTATACCTATATGAACTGATGCAAAGTGCATGGAGAAGAATCAGGAAATTATTGTACACGGTAATAGCAATGTTGTAATGATGATCAACTGTGAAAGACTTAGCTACTCTGATCAATAAAATGATACAAGACAATTTCAAAGAACTAAAAATGAAAATGAAAAGTGCTATCAACCTCCAGAGAGAGAACTCATGAAATCAGTACAAATGAAGTATAATCTCCTTGTTTTTTTTGTGATATGGCTAATATGCAAATATTTTGCATGATTTCACATGAATATTTGATATCATATTGCTTACCTTCTCAGTGGGTTGGTGATAGAGTAGGAGAGAGAAAAAGAATCTGGAATTCAAAATTTTAAAAGAAAAGAACATTGAAAATATGTAGTAATTATCTTAAAATTTAAAATAAATTTAAAAGGGAAAAATTTTGTAAAAAGAAACTCAAAACTCAACTTGTGTCACATTCTACGTGAGGCAGCTTTACTAATCCCTTCAATTGCTAATACCCTCTTCCTTTCCCTAAAAATATTACTTTGTACTTATTTATTTAATATTTATTTTGTTTATGCTTATTACATATGTATGTGTTGCCTCCTCGTCAAATAATAATAGTGAGCATTTTATAGTGCTTTAAGATTTGAAAAGAACTTACAAATATTATCTCGTTTGATCCTTACAACAACTCTGGACAGTAAGTGCAATTATGATTCTTATTGTGTATTAGAGGAAACTGATAAAGTGATTTGTCCAGGACAATACAGCTAATAAGTATCTGAGGTTAGATTTGAACCTAGGTTGCCTAGACTCTGGGCTGGTCATTCTATCACCTGTGCTACCTAGATGCCCCTATTTAAACCAAATATGAAACTAAAAAATTTAGCCCAACTTTCTACAAACATGTATTGCTCAGGAATTTTAAAGTCAGGAAGGTTCCTATGATCAATCCAAAAATTCTTAATGAAAATTATTTTCAGTTGCCATATACTATAGTTTATAGCTCTACGTTTTTTAGCTCAAACACTTGTGGCAATAGTATGCTGTAACGCAAAGTAGTTAGATTTGTAGATGCAGGACCTGGGTTCCATTCTTGGTTTTGTCATACAATTACTTGTTATAATGCGGAATCACTTCCCCTCACCTGTTTCTTCATGAGTAAAATGAAAGGTTTAGACTCCTAAGGTTCCTTCTAGCTCTATAACTATAAACCTATGAGTCATGAAGACCTTTTAAATTACCTAAGTTTGCAATGATCCCTTGCTCTTCTGAATTCCCTTAGCCATTTGGGTCTTTATCATATACTTTAGCACCAGTGAGTAATTTTATAAATTCTTAAAGCATATATAGTAGGTGCTTAAAAAGCTTTGTTGGTTTCATATTTTCATTCTTTTCCTGTGGATAGCTGCTACCTAACTTTTACTGTGATGATACACACACACACACACACACACACACACACACACACACACCCACCAAAGGATTTCCAAAGTATGCCATCCATTCCAACTCAACAGAGTCCAAATATCCTTTAGCTGGCAGATATTGCTCTGATTCCAACATTTAGGAAATTTGTAAATCTATTTTTGAGGTAATTTCATGCCTGATAACCATCCTGCCTGAGTAAAACTAGAGCATCTTGCATGACATCCTGGCTCCTAGAGAGAACTGCATTCACAGAGAAATTGTTGGCAAGTACCAAATTTATTCTGTGCAAATTGTTTTTATAGCAGCCTGATGTTCTTCAATCTTCTCTTAAATTGAACATTGGTAAGATACAATGTAAACTGCCTTGCAGCTACATTGGATTTGCCATGCCCCCTCTCCACACTCAGAATTAAATTGATGTTCCATTTTACATGAAAGATATTTTAAACAGCTCTGAGGACACCAAAATAGCATATTTCCTCAGTACTTTTAACTCTTTCTTTAGTTTTTATTTATCAAGAAACAACCAGATTACTCCACTTAGTTAGGAGAAGAGGTGCATATTCTTGGCACAGGGAGACCAGTATCAATTTGTCACAGATCATGCTGGGAAAATCCTCAAATAGTTAGACATTAGAAGGTAGTTAAGACATAGTCCAAGTGTGGACATTTAGAGGATAACTGGGGTTCCAGCATCTGTTTTATCAAAATAAAATATCCAATGATGGGAAAATTATCTGTGAAAAATGACGTTGTTTTGGAATATTTATTATTATTATTATTTTGTCCAAGATTTGCCAATCTCTCTCCATTCATCTCTTAAAATACATAATTCAATCCATTCAATGTTGCACTATGCTAATGTTGATGAGCCTTAATTCTAAGGTATTCATTACAGTAATCATATTGCTGACCTCAAGGCAACTTCTACTATTCAGCAATGCCATTCCCAAATCTCTTAAGGTCTAGAGTGTAGAGGTTCCTGAAGGCAATGTGGCTTTTTGCAAGTGCATCACCCAGGCCTATATTTATGTTTGAAAAGAAATAAATAAAGCAAACTACCAAGCTATTTATAAAGTTTTCAAGGGATCCATGGTGAGAGCTAACAATGGAGAATAGTATGGAGTTCAAGGACTACTATAGTTAACTGAAATGAGCCTCTTTTAGTTCATGAATTCAGACCTATGTGTGACAGCATCTTTTTAATGGATCCTCAAAGGTTATAATTATGACACCAAATAACTAGTTTAAAAGTAGAGGATTCAACAAAACAACAGACTCATCTACCCAAAAACAAAAAATTCTTTAACCTGATTTCAAGCATCTCAAGAGTAGAGAGCATGTCTAATACTTCTTAGTGTATGCTTAAAGTGCAGTACATATTTTTGCTTGGTTGGTTGTTGTCCTTCCTTCTTGAAGTGGACTAAAATGAAATCATTTTGTTGGGATCAAGGTAAAGTGTGTCTCACTGTGACTGACTAGACAAATAAGAGTTTGGAAGACTACCACTGATCAGGCACAAATAATCTATATGAACATTTGGAGTGCAGATATCTCTCAATTTGTGCATCTCCTATGTCTTTTGAGCTACTAAAATTCTGCTTTGCTCATAGAGCACAGTGCCTTCTTTGATGAGGGCACACCATTCTAGGCAGTCCTGTGCCAATGTCTCACATACCTCACAGCTGATTCCCAAGCTCTTCAGAGAAATCTTGAGAGAATCCTTGTGTTGTCTCTTCTGATCTCCATATGCTTGCCTTGTGTGAGCTGTCTGTAAAATTCATTTCAGCAAACATATGTTTGGCACTCAAACAAAGTGACCAGCCCACCAAAATTGCTTCTTCTACAGAAGAGTCTGAATGCTTAGCACTTTAGCTCAAGAAAGGACCTTAGTGTCCAGTGCCTCATCTTCCCAGATGATTTTCAGAATCTTCCAAAGATATTTAGTTTTGTGGCATGGTGCTGCCATACTGTTCAGGTTTCACAGATGTACAAAAATGAAGTCAGCACATTGGCTCTGTAGAGTTTCAGTTTGGTAAACAATCTAATACCTCTTCTCTCCAATACATTCCTTCAGAGCCTCCCAAAGACTGAGCAAAAACCTTATCATCTATGTGTACATCCCTGGAAAGTATACTGCCAATGTAAGTGAAGTTATCCACAGCATTCAAAATTTCTCCATTTGCTGTCTCCATGTATGGACAACACAGTTCTGTATGGTGGAGAACCTCTGTTTTCATTATATTAATTTAATTAATAATAATAAAATAAAGGACAAAACTACCACAATACTTGGTTGCATCTCAGCCTCAGAGGCTACATTAACTGTATAATCTTCTGCAAGCAAAAAGCCACACATCAACTCTCCCCCCACTTTAGTCTTGACTTGTAGCCTTTTCAAGTTAAGCAACTACCATCAGTGAAGCAGCTGACCTTGATGATGTTTTCATCCTCATTGAAGGCATCCAACAACATTGCTAAAAAGCATGGGAACAAGGACACAACCTTGCTTCACTCCCTTGGTAACTGAGAAAGCAAGAGAACACCATTCATTATCCAGAAACCATGCAAGCATCCTATCATGAAACTGACATACAATACTGATAAACTTCTCCATGCAACCAAATTTTACCATGATCTTTCACAAACCTGAACAACTGACAATATCAAGGCTATGGTCTGATCATTGAACACTGTATACAAACCTCTGTCCTGCTCCTGGCATGCTTCCTAGAATTATCAGACAGCAAATACCATACTGACCATTTCTTAACCCTTTCTCAATAGACTCTTGCATAGATGACCATCTTCAGGCAAAGAATCAGTCTACTAAGGAGTATTCTGTCAAGAATCTTGCTGGCAATGACCTCCTGTAATTGTCACAGGATAACTTATTTCCTTTTCCTTTATAAAGATAGATAATGGAGGCATCCTAGAGCTCCTGGTCAATAACCTCCTCTTGCCATACAACCCAGAAAATTTGTCAGCTATTGTATGAGTAGTGGATGCCCTGCCTTGTAAATCTCAGCTGGGATAGAACCAGCATCACATGAGAAGAACCTAATGACATTTAAAACATTTTATTTAGTTGTAAGTTTAGCTAAAGACGAATTTACTTTAAACTGAAGTACATGCTCGATGGCTTCATCATTGATTGATTATGGTCTGTTGAGAACACTGTGGAAATATTCAGTCCATTTCTCCAGGATCATGCCCTTATCACTAAACAAATACTCAGTGTTGAGTAGTTGATATGCACCATTGGTCTTTGGCTCATGAATAGCCTTCAGAGCATCATAAAAATGCCTTGGATTGTTACTATCAGCATAAAAATGAATTATCATCTGACTTGTTACTGATCCAAGAATCCTGCATCTCTCTAAGATCCAGTTGCATTTTGCTTTTGGGAGAGTTAGGTGCTGCCTTCTTAGAAACAAAGTATTCTGCTGGTAAACCCTGTGGATTTCTCATTTTTCATTTAGAAGCTTCTGAATTTCCCATCATTTTTGTCAAACTAATCTTGATGTTTGTGAGTGTTCTGGCCCAGATGAGTAAATGTGATTCTGTACACCAATCTCTGAAAGCTGCCCACTACTTTTCTGTTTTTCTGTTACCAACTGTGTGTTGGCTCAGCTTTCTCTTAAGGTTAGCAACAAAATATTTGTGCTAGGAGAAGCAGTCTAATCTGTTGATATTAAGTGTTCTGGTAGTCATTTTGCTTTGGGGCTGCTGCTTTTGTTAATGTGAATGTTTAGCTTGGAGAAGATAAGTCTATGATTAGTCCTGTACTCTGAACCACACATCACCTTCATTATTTTCATATCCTGTCTCCCTCTGCTCCTTACAATTACATAGTCTATTAAATGCGAATGTTTGCTGTGAGGGTACATCCACAAAGTTTTATTGCATTTAGGTAAATGGAAGACAGTGTTGGTGATGAAAAGGTTATGAGATGCACAAGTCTTAAGTAGTAAATGATCATTGCAGTTGTTTTTTACTTCATCCCTCCTAAGGACTTTCTGCCATATTTGATAGTCTGTACATACTGTAGTGTTAAAGTTATCCAGAATTACAAATTTGTCCTCTTTGGTACATTGATGATGAGGGTCTCTAAATCTTGGTAAAATTTTTTCTTTGACCTCAGCAGGATTTATCATTTTGGAAGCACACACACTGATGATGATGGTGTAGCATTTTCCTACAAGTAGCAATCATTTTGTCACTAGCCTATCAAGTGGGAGACGTATAAACTTGTTGATTAGATTAGTTTTGATTGCAAAACCTATGTTTGCTTTGTAGCCCTCCCCATCACTGACGCCACTCCAAAAAAGAAAAGTATCCAGCTCTGACTTTGGTAAATTAGCCTTTATTTGCCAGCCTTATTTCACTCAGGTCTGATATTTGGATGTACTATCTGCTTGGTTTTCTTGCAATAAGAACAGTTTGTCTTTCAGGTCTTCTGGATTTCATGTTGTCCATAAGTATACACAAATTCCATGTGTTGATGATGAGTAGAATCATCTTTGCAGAAGATTTTGGACATTTTTTTTGTGTTTCAACCACAGAATTACCACCTGCCACAGTAAGCAGGCCAATTTTTAAGGCACCTTTTCTAGTACCCTCCAAATTTCAGGAGAATAGTGCAGTCCTTTAAAAAGGCTGCTCAGACACCCAGGGGGCTACCAAATTTGAGTGCTGAGTAGGATGGCAGGTGGGCACCAAAGGTGGAAAGCATCCCTGAAAAGGGTCTTAATAGCCTTCACACCAGAGGTAATAGTCTTCTCTGACACCTGTAGACTCCAACAGTGTATAGCTGTGGATATAGTAAGTATACCAAAGATATTAATAGGATTGAATTTGTTAAGCTGAGCTCAGTTGAATATTTTTTAAACTGAATTAGTCCTCTTAGAATGGACCAGTTTTTTTGGAAATCATATAATCTTCACAACATTTTAAATACAATTTATTACTAATGTAAACAAATACTACATACAAGAGATGTAAACTTTGAATCTCAGAGGGAAGGCATTAGCAAGGAGGAAGGAGACCAGGAAAGATCTTTTGCCAAAAGTAGGGTTGAGATGATTTTTGAAGGAAGCCAGAAGGTAGAAGAGAGGATGGAGAGCATTCTAAGCATTAGCGTTAACTGACAAAAAGGTATAGAGTTGCAAAATGGAATTTCTCTGTATTTCAAATTTTCTTAGCACTTAGAACAGTGCTTGGTACATAATAAATGCTTATTTAGTGATGGACTGACTGGATCATTAATAGCCATGACTGCTTAGGAGACAAGGGCTGCAATAAACATGGATTTGATCACCATGTGGGCCATTGAGCTTTGTTCTGTCCCATGGCTCTAGGCTTCACTCCTGAACCCAGCAGTTGTCTCACATATGTATAACATTGATTACAAGGGGCAAGAGAAGAGTGTAGTTGCATGCAGTAGCAAGCACCCCAGCACACCCACGATGGCCTGCTAGCACAGGTTCTTTGATCTCTTTTTAAAGGAAAGACTACTTTAAAGGGGTTAACAATCCTACTTTAACTACAGAGAAAGAAGCAAGTATAGAAAATACAAGCAGAAAAATTAGCACAAAGACCAACAGACAGGACTCGGACAACCTTCCCCTAAACAAGCTCCCCCTTAGGCAACTCCCTCCCCCAAAGGGTTCCACATGAGGTTGATTAAAGGGAAGAGAAGATCTTATTATCCCATTAACATTATAATGCATCATCCCCAATCAGTCACCACTACTAAGAAACAGCTCAAAGTTTATGCTGTTCTGATGGTGAGCTTGGAGTGCCTCTATTGAAAGGGCATTCACCATCTCTAGCCCCGTCCCTGTCACATATCAGTTTGTTCCACTGATGGATGATGATGGCTCTGTTCATTAAAAAGTTATTTTTAAAGTCTAAACTGAATTCTGTCTCTTCATAATTTCACACACATTGTTTTTAATCACGTTTTCTGGAATAACACAAGCACAAGTCTTCTTCTAATGCATGTGAGACATTCAAATATTTGAAAGGTTTTTATTTCTCCTTTTAGTTTTGTCTTCTCCAAGCTAAACACACTGAGTTATTTTAAAATTTTGTCACAGAACTTGGTTTAAGCCAATCACCATCCTGGATTACAATCTTTTTAACCTGGTTTCCACAAACTTATTTAAAAGAATAAAATTAATAACTTTCTTTTTTTATTATTTTTAATAACCATATTTCAATATAATTGAATAACCCCATATATTTTAAGCATTTTAAAACATTAATCTGATAGGAGATCATAAGCCCTCCCCAGACTGACAAAAGAGTCCTTGACAAAAAAAATGTTTCCCTGTTTTAGACTCATTCTAGATTGTTCTACTTAAAATATAGCTTTGGATAAAAACTTTATATATGGTCTGAGCACTTGAGAATTCAGTGGAACCATGACTTCAGGTAACCTGAACTCTATACCTCTATTAATTAGATACTTCATAATACTCTTGGTTTCACTGGTGCCAATGATACCTCCTTGGATACACCTTACAGACTTCAGGCTTTCCATGTTTTAAGACATGGTTTCATGAGGTGTAGGGGTCAAAACCATCCATCTTCTATTGGTTGATCTTCTATGAATGAGTCTTTCTGCAATTATCTAGGCTAGTCTTTGGCTGACAGAGTGTGTCAGTCCATCACCAAAGCCTTTTCAGGTTAGAATGGCCAAAGCTTGTACTGTAAGAGTAAAATCTTTGAAAAGTCATAATCAGAGTAGGATTTTTTAGTAGAAGGATAGTAATTATCACAAAGAAATAATATAGCTTGATCGATAATGGGTCATATCACAAACAAAACCTCAAATTAGACATCTGAGAAAGCTCCTCTCACATTTCTTTGCAGAGGTGGCGGACCATGAATATAGAGTACTACATATAATATTACTTTCTTCAATATGTCAATTAGTTTTCATGAATTGGTTCCCCCTCCCCCACCTTTTCCACTCTTTTAAGGTATGACTTTAGGAAGACAAGAAAGAAGGACAGTGAGAAAGAAGGAAGGAAGGAAGGAAGGAAGGAAGGAAGGAAGGAAGGAAGGAAGGAAGGAAGGAAGG
>NW_027187340.1:9772870-9886506 GCF_028583685.1 Petaurus breviceps papuanus
AGGAAGGAAGGAAGGAAGGAAGGAAGGAAGGAAGGAAGGAAGGAAGGAAGGAAGGAAGGAAGGAAAGAAGGGAGGGAGGGAGAGAGGGAGGGAGGGAGGGAGGGAGGAAGGAAGGAAGGAAGGAAGGAAGGAAGGAAGGAAGGGAGGGAGGGAGGGAGGGAGTGAGGAAAGGAAAGGAGGAAGGAAGAAAGGAAAGGAGGAAGGAAGGAAGGGAGGGACAGGGATGATTTCATAAAACCCTAGAAGACTAATATGAGTTGATGCAAAGTGAAATGAGCAGAACTAGGGGAGAATATTGTATACAGTGAACAATACTGTAATGATTATCAATTTTGAAGGACTTAGCTACTCTGATCAGTACAATAATCCATGATAATTCCAAAGGACTCAAGAAGAATAATGCTATCCACAGCCAAAGATGGAACTGAGCTATGAGAACATAGATAATGTGGAAAAATGTTTGGCATTATTTCATAGTAATAATGAATATCATGTTTCTTGCCTTCTCAACAGATAGGAGAGGAGGAGATGGAGGGAAAGAATTTGGAACTGAAAATAAAATATAAGTTACCTTCCTTGAGGACAGGGGTTCTCCTTTACTTTTTTCCCATCACTTAGCATGGTACTTGGCACATTTTAATGTCTTGATAAAGACTTTTTCACTCATTTTAATTAATTAATTCATTCATTCTAGTCATAACATTTTAGAGAAGTGACTAAGATAATGAAAGACCCCAAATTAATGATGCATAAAAATTGCTTGAAGAAACTGGAGTACTTAATTAGGAAAAGAGAAGACCTAGAAGAATTATGATGTGTCCTGAAGTATTTGAACAGCTACCATACAGAGACAGGATTAGACTTGGTCTGCTTGATTGGTTCTTGAAGTCAGCACTAGAAGCAATGATTGGAAGATGCAAAGAGATTTAAATTTAGATTTGATATATGAAAGAAAGAAAAAAACACCAACCTTCCAAATCTGAGCTGTCCAAAGGTAGAAAGAGTTTTCCTTCCTTGAGGATCTTCAGACTAATTCTAGGTACTCACTTATCAGATATGTTGTATGGAGGATTGTATTCACTTGTGGTTTAGACCAGAGGAGCTCTGGGTTTCCTTCCAACTTAAATTCTGTAACACTGTTATGCTTCTATTAGTGTAGCCAAATATTATTTTAGCTTTGGGTATTACAACACTAGAATCTCTGTTTCTTATAACTACCATGGAAATTAGCATATGTCCACATATCCTAGTCAGGCCTAAAGGAAAATATCATAAACTTTAAGAGAAATGAAGCAGTAAGCATGAGAGAAATGTAATAATACAGTCTTGTTCTTTTATGATTCTGAATTTTTGATTTGGCGGATCCATATCTGAGGAGGGGTAAAATGTTTATATGGATAATTTTGAGTTTTAACTTAGTTATAAGAATATAAAGAGCAGCAAAAGAAAAGGATAATGATAAAATTTGGTTGATAACACTTTCAAACAAAGGGTTTGCTTGTGAGCCTCAGGATCATAGAAGCTTTCTTCATGGCTATCTATACCTGCTTGGGTACCCAGCTGTCATCCATTCTTCATCTATAAAATACTCCAGATATCCAGTAGAGGAAACAATGCAACCCAAAATAGCTCAGAGTAGTATTTCATTTCGGGAAAGTATTGGTGATCCTAGCTTATTATTTCAAGTTCCAGGGACCATCTCCAGTCTTCCTGATTTATATCTTTCTACTGGACCCAGATGGCTCTGGAGGAAAAAGTGAGATGGGTGATTTTGCAGAGTCCTCCCTCACTTAAATCCAATTCACTTATAAGTCATGGTGTGACCTTCCTGATGTCATGCTCTTCTTTGAAAGTGAAGGACAAACAATAATAGTAATAACAACATTTTAAGTTCATGATAGCTCATAAATGACATGGGTAAATCTTTAGGATCAAGTAAGTATAGTGTCCTACTTGGCATCAGAAGACTAAGGTTAGAGATCTATCTCTGGCAAGTGTTAGCTGTGGGACCCAGAGAAATTCACTTTATATTTTGATACTGGTTTTCTCTTATCTAAAATTCATCTAAAGATAGCATCTGTTTCACAGGAATTTTAGGAACATCAAAAGAGCTATAGGTAAAGTACTAGCTAAATTATAAAGCAATTTGTAAAAGACAGTTATTTATACTTATTTGCTCCAAACTAAGGCATACTGTAGTGTGATGAGAGGCAATATACCATGACCCATTATATTTCTCCATGAAAAAAAAAATTGGCTTGCTGATTCTCTTTTTAGTGTTCAAGCTGTCACCATTTTCATTGATTACCAAGATTCTCAAACCCCATGCCCACTGTTTGGTAAAAATTGACAGGTTTTCCTTACCCTATCTTTTTCTTGTCTTGATGGTGTATCAAACTTTTTTTTTTCCTGATCTCATTCTGACCTTTCTTAAAAAATCAATTTATCTATTCTTAGTTTTCAATATTTATTTCCACAAGATTTGGAGTTTAAAATTTTCTCCCTATCTCTCCCCTCCCCTCCATACCAAGATGGCATGCATTCTGATTACTCCTCCCCCAGGCTGCCCTCTTGTGTATCCCCTCTTATTCCCTTCCCCCTTATTTTCTTGTAGGGCAAGATCGATTTTTTTACCCCATTGCCTATATATCTTATTTTTCAGTTGCATGTAAAAACCATTGTTAACATTTGTTTTTAAAACTCTGAGTTACAAATTCTCTCACCCTCATTGAGAAGGCAAGCAATTCAACATAGATTATTCATGTGTAGTTATGCAAAATAATTCCATAATAGTCATGTTGTGAAAGACTATATTTCTCTCCATCCTATCATGCCCCCCACTTATTCTGTTTTCTCCTTTGACCCTGTCCCTTTTCAAAAATGTTTGCTTCTGACTGTCCCGTCCCCAAATCTGTCCTCCCCTCTATCATTCCACCTCCTTATCTCCTTTCCCACTTACTTTCCTCTAGGGTAAGATAGCCATTTGAGTGTGTATGTCATTCCCTCCTTAAGTCAAATGTGATGAGAGTAAGGTTAACTCATTCCCTCTCATTTCCCTCCTCTTCCCCTCCATCGTGAAACCTTTTTCTTGTCACTTTTATGTGAAATAATTTATCCTATTCTATCTCTCCCTTTTTCCTTCTCAAAATATATTCCTCTCTCACCCCTTAAATTTATTTTTCAAATATCATCCCTTCATATTCAACTCACCCTGTGCCATCTATGTATCTATGTATCTATCTATGTATCTATGTATCTATGTATCTATCTATCTATCTATCTATCTATCTATCTATATCTATCTATCATTTCCTTCAACTACTCTAATATTGAGAAAGGTCTCGTGAGTTACAAATATCATCTTTCCATGTAGGAATGTAAACAGTTCAACTAAAGTCCCTTATGATTTCTCTTTCCTGTTTACCTTTTCATGCTTCTCTTGATTCTTTTATTTGGAAGTCATATTTTCTATTCAGCTGTCTTTTCATTAAGAATTTCATTGAATGTCCAATTTTTTCCCCTGAAGTATTATACTTAATTTTGCTGGGTAGGTGATTCTTTGTTTTTAATCCTAGCTCCTCTGACCTCTGGAATATCATATTCCAAGCACTTCAAACCCTTAATGTAGAAGTTGTTAGGTCTTGTGTTATCCTGATTGTATTTTCACAATACTCAAATTGTTTCTTCCTGGCTGCCTGCAATATTTTCTCCTTGACCTGGAAACTCTGGAATTTGGCTACAACATTCCTAAGTGTTTTCCTTTTGGGGATCTCTTTCAATAGATGATCAGTGAATCCTTTCAATTTCTATTTTTCCCTCTTGTTCTAGAATATTAGGACAGTTTTGCTTGATAATTTCTTGATGTCTAGGCTCTTTTTTTGATCACAGATTTCAGGTAGTCCAATCATTTTTTTTTAAAGCAATTGGGGTTAAGTAACTTGCTCAAGGTTACACGGCCAGTTATTTCTGGGTGTGGTGCTGAGTATTTGAGCCCAGATTTGATCCAGGTAATCACCAACACTGGAGGAGGTACTCTTACTCGCTGAGCCACCTGGCTGCCCCTAAGCAATTGGGGTTAAGTAACTTGCTCAAGGTTACACGGCCAGGTGCTTCTGGGTGGGTGCTAAATGTTTGAGCCTGGGATTCGATCTCCAGGTCTTCTCAACACTGGAGCTGGTGCTCTTACTCACTGTGCTACCTGGCCACCCCGAGTCCAATCATTTTTAAATTATCTCTCCTGAATCTATTTTCCAGGTCAGTAGTTTTTCCAATGAGACATTTCACATTATCTTCTATTTTTTTTTCATTTTTTGGTTCTTTTTTATAATTTCTTGATTTCTCATAGAGTTATTAGTTTCCATATGCTCCTTCTAATTTTGAAGGAATTATTTCTTCAGTGAGTTTTTGGACATCCTTTTCCATTTGGTCAATATTGCTTTTTAAGACATTCTTTTCCTCATTGGCTTTTTGGGCCTCTTTTGCCACTTGGGTTATTCTATTTTTAAGGTGTTATTTTATTCAGCATTTTGAGGGTCTCCTTTAGCAATGATTTTTTTGCATTACTCTCATTTTACTTTCCAATTTTTCCTCTACTTCTTTTATTGATTTCCAAAATCCTTTTTGAGCTCTTCCATGGCCTGTGACCAATTCATATTTTTCTTAGAGGCTTTTGATGTAAGGTCTTTGACTTTGTTATCTTCTTCTGGTTGTATGTTTTGGTCTTCTTTGTCATTAAAGTGAGATTCTATAGTCTGAGGTTTTTGTTTTGTTTTGTTTTGTGCTGTTTACTCATCTTCCCAGTCAAATACTTGACTTTCTAATTCTTTGTCAAGGCAGGACTTTGCTTCCAGTGTGGGTGTGGGTGTGAGTGTGGGTGGGCGGTGGGTGTACTGTCCCAGGCTTCTGGGATTTTGTATTAGCCACTGGATTACCCACTGTCTGTTGGCACAGAACACCAAAAGCAGCTGTCACTGCCACTGCTGCTGCCACTGCTGCACCCACCTCCACTACCTTGGGCCTGGGGTCCAACCATATGCTCCTCTTTCACCCAGGTTCCACAGACCCCCACTGACCTTCCATGTTGTTTTTATTGTTTTCAGGTTAAAAAGTCAAGAAATTGTCACAGCTGTCAGTGATTCGGCCCTTTTTAGGCCTGTTCCAACCCTATTTGTGCTGGTATAGACCATGATGAATCTCCTTTAGAAAGCTGTTGATTCGTTTTTCATGATTTTCTTGAATCACTCTTATTCCTCTTCCAATTTTTTCCTTTGCTTCTCTTACTTGATTTTCAAAATCCTTTTTGGGCTCTTGAATTTGTTTTCTTCTTCTGGTTTTACATTTTTGTTTTCTTTGTCACTAAAGTAAGATTCTATAGTCTGAGGGTTTTTTTAATGCTCTTTGCTTTTTCCCAGCCAATTACTTGACCTTTTTTAAGCAATTCGGGTTAAGTAACTTGCTCAAGGTTACACAGCCAGTTATGTTGTGTGGGTGATAAATATCTGAGGCCGGAACCAATCCCAGGTCTCCTGACTCCGGGGCTGATGCTCTCACTCACTGTGACATCTAGCTCCCCAAAATTACTTGACTTTTTAACCCTTTTTTAAGATAGGACTTTGCTTCCAATGTGGAAGGTGTGCAGTTCCCAGCTTGAGGGGTTTTGTGCAGCTATTTTCAGATACTTCTAGGGACCTATAACTATTCATTTCTTCCAAGGTTGTATGATCAAAGGAGAGGTGTTTATTACTCTCCTGGCCTGTGCTCTGATTTGTGAGTGACCACAACCACTCTTTTTTTTGCCTTGGAACTGTGAGGAGGATTCCCTCTCCACCACTCTACCACTCTAGCACTCCTTGCCCCAGGACTGCTACCTAAGACTGCAACTCAGATCCAGACATGGGAAAGCAAGAGAATTCTTCCTCAGTGACAACAAAGAGATCCCTGTAATACCCCTCTAATCAATTGTTTGATCCCCATACTGTCCGTGATCCAAGAGCTCCAGAATCAGCCTCTGCAGCTGCCACCCTGGGACTAGGGCTGAACTACTCTCCCCCTCTCCCAAGTCTGACAGGACAGACCTTTCCTACTGACCTTTTAAGTTGTCTTTGGCTTTTGTGGGTTGAGAAGCCTGGAAACTGCCACAGTTGATTGTGATTCAGTCCCCAGACGTCTGCTCCAGGTTTGCTGGACCCCTTTCTGTACTGGCATGTTTTGTGCTAGACTGTGTTCCTGTTTCAAATTGGTGCAACAGACCTTTCCTGTTCACCTTCCAGATTGTCTTGGGCTGGAATTTTGTTTCACTGTGTCATTTTTTTGGGTTCTCCTGCTCTAGAATTTATTTAGAGTCATTTTTATAGGCATTTGCAGGGCTGTTGGGGAGAGTTCATGGAAATCCTTGCTTTTACTCAGCCATCATGGCTCTGTCCCAGAGTATCTTTTCTTAATGGACTACTTTCTCAGTATTTCTCTCATAATTGTCTTTGTTTCTACTAATGAAATTATGTGAATTAGGAGTACCACTTTGTACTCACACTCAACTAGGCCTCTTCCTCTACCTCACCCACTCTTTCCCTTCTATTATAAGACTGTCAGAGGAAACTGGTACTGCAGTCAATAGAGCACTAGTCCTGGAATCAAGATTCCTGAGTGTAAGCCCAGCCTTACTAGTTGTGCGAGCCTGGGCAAGTCACTTAAGCTCTCTTTGCCTCAGTTTCCTCAACTGTAAAAAGGAGTAATAATAGCACCTTCCTCACCAGGTGCTTGTGAGCATCAAATAAGATAATATTTGTAGACTACTTAGTAAGTGCTATATAAATACTTATCCCTTCCCCCTACAGTTAAGCATCCAAAGCCCATCCCCATTGAGTCCTCTCCTTATCAGAGCTTCCTGATTTTATTTCAGTTATGATAAATCCTTCAAACTTGTCCTTTTCAAGAGTCCCATCTTGTCCAGAAGTGATTATGATAGGCTGATAATCTATCACCTCAGTCACTAAAGTTTCTTTTAACTTAAGCAGTTTAACACCTAGGATACCCAGACCTGGACATCTAGGGAGAAAGGATAGGGAGTAGGCTATTGTATCTATATCTGTAACTGTAGCTATTATCTAAATTATTTATAACTACATTTACATACATATATAGATATGTGTATCTGTCTATACATATGTGTGGTTGGGTACACACACAAATGGACTCTTAAATGTAGGACTAGGGAGACTGAGGGCATGATGGCTGTGTAGACTAGAGATATAGGGGGTATAGGGAGGCTCTGGTCTTGGGGAGGTTAGATACAGAGAGAATTATAGATGTTGGAAGGTAAAAAATATAGATTTTTTGCCTTTTTCAAAATTTATTTATTTTCAGTTTTCAACATTCACTTCCATAAGTTTTTAATTTTCTCCAACTCCCCTCCCTCCACCTTCCCCATGACACCATGCAATTTTATATAGACTCAACACATATATTCCCATTAAACATACTTTCACATTAATAATGTTGTATAGAAGAACCAGAATGAATAGGAGGAACCACAAGAAAGAAAAACAAAACAAAACAAACAAAAAAAGAAAATAGTATGCTTTGCTCAGCATTCAGATGTCATAGTTCTTTCTCTCAATGTGGATGACATTTTCCATGATGAGTCCTTTGGAATTGCTTTAGGTCCTTGCATTACCAAGGAGGACTAAGTCTATCAAAGTCAGTCATCTCACACTGTGGCTGTTACTGTATACAATGTTCTCCTGGTTATTATCACTTCACTCAGTATCAGTTCATATAAGTCTTTCCAGATTTTTCTGAAGTCCAGTTCATCATTTCTCATAGTACAATAGTATTCCATTCATTTACCACAATTTGTTCAACCATTCCCCAATTGATGGGCATCCTCTCAATTTCCAGTTCTTGGACACCAAAAAAAAGAGCTTATATAAATATTTTTGTACATATAGGTCCTTTTCCCATTTTTATGATCTGTTTGGGATACAGCCCTAGATTATTTGTCTTTTAATGAGTATGTAATTACTGATTATGTTAAGTTATTAATGAGTATGTTAGCTTCATTGAGTGTGATAAGGTTCACACTATGTTTGGTGTCAGGAAAAACCTCTAAAGTTCATGCAATAACATGATAGATACTAGAAAAGATAAAACAAGATGGGGGGAATGAAGACTTGTTTTGGCTGCGAAAAGTAATATGTGAGTTATAAGTAACATGTTTCATTTGGAGGTACATTATTAACTGTAGGTGGCTCTAATTCAACTGTCTCTCTATCATTACCTCCAATAGAGGCCACAGACACAGAGCTTCAGTCTGACAATGTGCCCCTTTTCCTCACTGGGGTTTTTCTGAGGAGAAGAGGGGATTTCTGGTAAAAGTTGGAACTAAGCCAATGATTATGCTAGTTGTGGAAGTTAACTAGATGAACTTCATGCAGAGGTGGTGTTAGTAGCAGCAGGCAGGGAAGTAAGTGGCTTCCCAGAAAGCAGGAGAGTAACAAAGAACCTGTATCCTTCATGGAGGTCTTTGAATAATTTATCAAGTGCTAGAACAAGAGTTAGCAGGGATATACTGAACCCTTGAGGGAAAGAGGGAATTCAATAAAAAGAGGATGGGGGCTTTTCTATTGCCTTTTTAAAAAAGAACTAATGACCAATAAATTTGATTTTTGTTCAATAATTTCTTAGTCTTCATGACTGCAAAGTCCCCTTAGAGGAAACATTCTTAACATGGGTTTCACAGACTCTGAAGGTGACCATAGAATGATTTAAAGGATTGCATGTCTTTGAATTAGAGAAAGTGCATCTTTATTTTCATTAACTTCTTTTTTAAAATAAATTTTTATTGATATATTTTATTTTTCATATCATCATAGTTTTCCCCTGTGTCTTTCTTCTCCCACTCCCAGAGAGCCATTCTATATAATAAATAGCAATTTTTGACCCCAAAACATGGAAACAGGAAAAAATCAGTACAACAAATTAATACATCAAAAAAGACTGAAAATAAATGTCACGTGCAATACCTGTGCACGTTCTTCCTCCACAAAGGAATGGGTTGTGTATATTCTCTCATTTCTCTTCATTTGACTCATACTCTTCATTAACAACTAATAAAATTTAGCATTTCCTTCAATTATTAATTTTAAAAAAACATTCTGAATAATGACCCATAGATTTTACAGATGTCTAAAGAGGTCCAGCACACACACACACACACACACACACACACACACACACACACACATGATTGAGAACACCTGAATTAAAGAGATGCAAACCAGTGTAAATGTAGAATGTTTAAAAAATACACTGGGGTATATTTGAGATAGAGCCAAGATAGAAAAGTGAAAGCAGAGACTCACCCAAGCTCTCACAAATTTCCAAAAAAACAACTTTAAAATCCCACCTCAAAAGTAATTCTTGAACAGCAGAACCAATAAAAAGATGGAGTGAAACATTTTTCCAGCTCAAAACAATTTAGAAGGTCAGCAAGAAAGATCTGTCTCACTGGGGTGAGAGTGGACAACAGCTCAGTACAGGCTATACCTCAGCAAGCTAGAAACAGGCCTTAGGGATGACTGAATCAGAGACATTTTCCTTAGCTCTCAGCCCACAGTACATAAGGAGACAGTACAACTAGTCAGAAGGAAATGACAAGTAACCTTTTCTGGCACTTGATATAGAATTCTGTTGAATTACTCTTAAAGGGTGCTAGGTTTCAATCCTGGGGTGAAATGAAATACTAACTGAACTGGGGTCCTTAGTCAGTTCTAAGGCAGTGAGCTACAGAAAAAGAAATTCCATTTAAAGTAACAGTAAACAATATAAAATACTTGGGATTCTACCTGATAAGACAAACCCAGGAACTATATGAACATAACTGCAAAACACTTTTCACACAAATAAAGTCAGATTTAAACAATTAGAAAACTATTAATTGCTCATGGGTAGGCCAAGGTAATATAATAAAAATGACAATTTACCTAAATTAATTTACTTATTCAATGCTACACCCAATCAAACTGCCGCCACCCCCCCCCCCCAATAGTGCTAGTACTTCAACTGGAAGAGTAAAAGGTCAAGAATATCAAAGGAATCACTTTTTAAAAATGTGAAGGAAGGTGACCTAGCTGTATCAGATATTAAACTATCATAAAGAAGTAATCACAAAAACAATTTGATACTGGATAAGAAATAGAGTAGTGGATCAGTGGAATTGAATAAGTATACAAAACATAGTAATAAATGACTGTGTTAATGTAGCTTTTAAAAATTACAAAAATCCAGACTTTTAGGACAAGAACTTACTATTTGATGAAAACTTCTGGAAAAACCAGAAAGCAATATGGCAAAAACTAGGTATAGATCAACACTGTACATCCTATAATAAGATAAAGTCAAAATGGGTACACAATTTAGACATAAATAGTAATATAAGCAAATTAAGGAAATCTGTAATAGCTTACCTATCAGATTTATGGATAAGAGAAGAAATTATGGCAAAACAAGAAATAGAGAGCATTATGGGAAGTAAAACAGATAATTTTGATTATATTAAATTTTAAAAGTTTTACACAAAACCAAAGCAACCAAAATTAGAAGAAGAGCAAAAAACTAGGGGGGATGGGTAGGAGTAGCGTAGATTTATATAGCAAGTTTGTCTGATAAAAGCTTCTTTTCTCAAATTCAAGGAGAACTGAGTCAAATTTATGAGAATGCAAGTCATTCTCCAATTGATAAATGGTCAAAAGACAAGATTAGGCAGTTTTCAGAAGAAGAAATCAACACTACCTATAGTATGTGAAAATATGCTCTAACTCACTATTGATTAGAGAAATGCAAATTAAAGCAACTCTGAGGTACCACCTCCTACCCATAAGATTACCTAATATGACAGAAAAAGTAAACAACAAATGTTGGAGATGACACGGGAATATTGTGACACTAATGCACTGTTGGAGTTCTGAACTGATCCAACCATTCTGCAGAGCAATTTGGAACTATGCCCAAAGGGCTGTAAAACTGTGTATACCCTTTGACCCAGCAATACCACTACTAGGTCTGCATCCTAAAGAATTTTTTTTAAAAAGGAAAAGAACATATATGTATAAAGTTATTTATAGAAGCTCTTTTTTGTGGCAAAGAATTGGAATTGAAGGGATGTCTATGAATTAGGCTATAACTGAACAAGTCGTGGTATGTGATTGCAGTGGAATACTATTGTGCTATAAGAAATGATGAGTGAGATGCTTTCAAAAAACCTAGAAAGACTTACACAGACTGATGTGGTAAAATGAGTAGAAACAGAACATTGTTGACAGTAAGAGCAGTGTTATATGATGATCAACTGTGAGTAACAGCTATTTTCAGCAATACAATGATTGCATTGTTTAAAATTTAATTTTAAATTTTAAAGGACTTATGATGGAAAATGCTTTCCACCTCTAGAGAAAGAAATAATAAGGTCTGAATGAAGATCCAAGTGTACTTTTTTAAACTTTATTTCCCCTTTGTTGTTGTTGTTGTTTTGGTCTGTGTTTCCTGGCATATCATGACTAATATGGAAATAGGTTTTTGTAATGGTAAGGAGAATTGAAAGATGTTCTCTGCCCCTTAATAAGCCTAAGGGAATTTGAAGACCTTCCCTGCTTTGAAAATATACTCTGGGGGTGGCCAGGTAGCACAGTGAGTAAATGCACTGGCCCCAGAGTCAGGATGACCTGGGATTGAATCCAGGCTCAGACACTTAGCACCCACCCAGAAACACCTGGCATTGTAACCTTGAGCAAGTTACTTAACCCCAATTGCTTAGGGGCAGCCAGGTGGCACATTGAGTAAGAGCACCATCCCCAGAGTCGGGATAACCTGGGATCGAATCCAGGCTCAGATACTTAGTACCACACCCAGAAATAACTGGCCGTGTAACCTTGAGCAAGTTACTTAACCCCAATTGCTTTAAAAAAAAAAAAAAGAAAGAAAGAAAATATACTCTGCCCCTTAGTAGGCTGAATGTAGTCACATGGAGCCTGTGATTGGAGGAATTTACTGAAGGGTAAAGCAGAGCCCACAGGAAGCTAGGAGTCAGAGCAAGCTAAACAGTTGGGAGGAGAGGACACTTCTGAGGGAGACAGGCTTGTGAGTAAATATTGGTCTTGCTTTGGTTTGTCGAAAGCCTAAAGGATGGTGTGGCTCTCTGCTACATTGTGATGCATTAACTTTTATGTTGCTATGATGGATTCGGTTTCCTGCTGCAGGGATTTGGTTTGCTGGTGTCTGAATAGATGTTTTGCTTCTGTCTTATATGTGGAGAGTCTGTTATATTTTGTGATCGAGCACCATGCAAGTATATTTATAGTGACCATGGGTGCTGTGAATATTGTATTGGTGCTATATTTGGTGGCAAGGATGGGATTATGAAATATCCGACCTCTATTTGGAAGCAGAAGGGATTTAGAAGAAGAAATGGCTATCCCAGAATGGAAGGATTTACCTTATGCCTCCCTAGCAAGGGAGTGTCCTAGAAGTACAGGACTCTGTGAAAACTGGGAATTGAGGCTACAGCAGGGAGAAACTAGAGATTTAGAAACATGTTTGCAAAGAATACCAATAAAACCTAGGAGAGAGCTGGAGGCAGTGTGTAGAAGGGCCTGGGTTTTACTAACAGATTACCATATTATGTGTAAGAGTAGAGGCAAGCTATTGTAGGAGAAAACTCAAATGCAAAGGGAATTAGCTGTGTTACAGCATTTGAGCTCTCCTTTAGAAGAGCAAGCTAGATGGTTGGGAGGAGAGGACTCTTCTGAGGAAGACAGATAGGCTTGTGAATAAATATTGGTCTTGTGTTGGTTTGTGGGAAGGCTAAAGGATGCTGTGGCTCTCTGTGCTGCTATGGCTTATTAACTTATTGAATTCCATTTATGGTCAGTATGGAGATCTGAAGCTACAGCTTGCATTATTCCTCAGAAGGAAGCACTTATTAAATACTTACTATGTGAAAAGCACTATGCTAAGTGCTGGACGTGTGAATAAAAAATAGTATAGTCCCCACTCTCAAGGAACTAATAATCTATTAGAGAAGACAGTGCATACAGAAGGACTCAGCTGTCTATGATCCTTAAGAGTACAGTGACAAAAGGAAGGGAGGGCCAAAAAATGTACATGGATTTTCTAAGTCATGGGACCACTGCAATGTGGAAGGGATAACTCTAACTAGTAAGTGGCAGAGTCAGGGTTTAAATCCAGACACAATAAAAATAAATCCAGCCGTGGATTTGTGTACCCCGCCATTGACTTCCTTCAAATTCCACTTGTGGCAATTACTAGCTGTGTGATGATGGTCATGTCACTTAACCCTTCCATTAGCCTGTTTCCTCTACAGGGGTAAAAGGGGATAATAGTCATAACACCTCCCACATAGATTTGAGAAGTATATAAATATCAGCGATCATCATTTTAGCATCATTATTAAAATCATATTGAAATTTAATATTAATATGAAAATATTAAAAATATATAAAAATAGTACAGTGACAAAGCAGGTGGTAATGCCTCTTTGATGTCATTTCCACTGATAAAATTATATGTTTCTGATGTTGAACCATTTGAAAATGCCAAAGTCTTTGGTATCAAGACCTTTCTTTTCTGGATCTTCAATAGAATTGACTATAGCACCTATGGAGGCCATTGCCACTGCATTTCTATGGGAATGGCTTCCAGGAAAACCTCATAACTGTACTACATTATGTTATATCACACCCTTCCTTACTATTTCATTCAACCCTCAGTTCTTTACTGTAACTAACTGGGAGGGAATGGACCAGCCTAACAATCAAGGAGGAATAGAAGGACAGAGGAAGAAAGTTTCAGAGAAAGGGTGTACCTACCAGTCTTTGGCTACTGGTGAGCCTGCCAAAGTGGATGATGTAGAAATAGAACATCTGTGGAGTGAATGACTATACAGAGAAATGTTAAGCTTGGGAGAAGTTTCTCCATTCATGTGTTGGCCACTGAATACATTCTACTAATCTAATAAAGATAAACAAGAAGTTATTTGGGGTTTCATACTGGTGACCCATATTGGGAAACAGTGGCAGTATTAGACAGGGTAGTGAAAAAGGAAAATCATTTGGAGGAAAATTAGTGTTCTAGGTCTTGAATTGAATCAACTGACTGGAAATTGATCCCAGGGGAGACAATGAATGGAACATCATTGGGTATAATTGTTAGAGGCCAATGTGGAGATCTGAGTCAAAGAAACTGAATGGTGTTTCTGTGACTATGGAATTTGGGCATTCCTATAGTCTGCCCAAGAGCTACATTGGTCTAAAAGAAGCCACAGAAATAATTCAATAACTGTTTTAATATATTTTATTTTATTTCTTTAGCTTATATGATAATAAATAAAACATTGTATGTAGTCATGCCCCCTGCTCATATGATCGATTCCAACATGTTATATTTGGATGTCTGTGGTTCATTGAAATGCAATAAGGAAGGGAAAAGGGTGGAGTTTCCAAGTGGTTGGGGATTTAGTGAAGAGAGTAATTGGACAAGTCCACATGAACTAGAGCCACAGACCATTCAAACAAACTCTGCCACCTATGTAAGTGTCAGAATTCAGGGACAGAGGTAATTAGCTCTTTAAAAGCAAGAGAATTTCTCATTCCCACTGGAACTCTGTCTGCTACTAGATAGAGTACATAATTTCCAGTGTTAGTATATGATTGCCAGCCCATAATATTCAAGACATAGGGTAAGATAATTGAACACCACCTGTCATTTGTGGTTAAATGAGTTCTTTCTGACAACTATAAGTGTGTTCATGTATGCATAGTCTTTTTAGCATGATTATCTACTAAAAGATTATGGTTGTGTACTCATGCATCGATCCAGACTGCTATGATTAATTCAGCCATCTCCCATTGACATCTCTGGCAAGACCAGCAAGAAACCACCTGCTTACATTGGAGTAAGACCTGCATTCCTAGAGGCCCTTAATCTGGCCTCTAATTAAGTTAAACTTGTGGGAGGGGGCAGTCAATCGACCTTGCTTATTTACAAGGATAACAGATTTAGAGCATGTTTCATAAAGGCTCTGTTGGTTGGAGAGAGCAACAATTATATATTAACTGGTCCAGTAAGGCTAGAATCCCAGAACCTGTCCTGGGAAGGAATCTGAAAAGCTAAGGTTAGAAACTATGGGCTATTGCTTTGAGTCTAAGAAGTATAGATGATGGCGGTAAAAAAGAGAACAGAGAGAAGAGAGCTACATTTTTAATCCTAAAGAGAGAAAACATGATGGCTAAGCATGGGATAAAAGTAAGTAAGCATGCCTAGAATACAGTACTAATAGGAAATTATACCAGGGGATGATTAGGAAACTGGGAGAGAGGCATTGTGCTGACATGCTATAGCCATTTCCTAGCCCTTTGACATCCTTGGGGATACAACTATGAACCCTATGTTGAGAAAAGTGACTTTGGAAACACAGACATACCCTGTTGCAAAATCTTATTTCCTATCACAGTATCTTGCAATTTAAAACTTGCTTTGGTTGTGATGTAATTCTCAAGCCAATCCATCATGTCACTTGTGACCTATTAATCCTTGTCCTGCACAATTTAAAGCAACCCTACGGTCCTCCAAATTGATATTTCCTGCCTGATGTGCCTTGTACCAGGCTCTTATGGTCACATTCATTACAGAGAAAAGCAGACTACATCAGACCAATTGGTAGTCCCTCCAATTAAGAGGTGTGAGAGTAGCACAGAGAAATGGTCTTCTATATTTATTCAACATCAGCGTTCCTGAGAACTTCATTAGCAAATCCTGAATACTCATAGGTCATAGGCTCCTGGAAAGTGAAGGCTGTTTTATAAAGCAATCTGGGAAAGGCAACCTTTAAGTCAAAAGGACTATTCCCTGGTGGAGCTTATTAACTGAATCATTTGTTTACAAAGGTGAGCATTGCTCCAAGTGACAGTCCTGTTTGCACAGTGGCACCAATATTAAGAAAGCTTATCATAATGCATTAGTAATGGAGAGAAAGAGAAGGCTTGAGACAGATGTATTTGTTTAGTGTGCTGATATTCAGTAATTTTAGCAACTTAACTGAACAGAGCTGCATTATGGGTTATTACAGGTTAAAAGTAAAATCTTGTTAATGAGCATTAGAAGGTAGGGCCATGTACTTTTTGATCCCCACTTTCCAGCATCTTAACAAAGAGGCTTGTATTTATGCAATGCTTTCGTGCAAGTGAGAGTATTTTGCATATTCCTATGCATTTTGAATCTCGCTCTGACATGTAAGTATGGACATAAAGGCACTATCAAAATGTGAGTTGTTGGTATTAATGAAAATTAAAGAGGATGAGGGGAGGCAGTGGGGACAATGTTGGACTTATAATCAGTGGATTGGGTTCAAATTCTAGTTTTGGTTCAAATTATTACTACATGTGTTTAGTCTGGCAAGCCTTTCTGAACTTCAGTTTTAACATCTGTTAAATAAGAATATTGAACTAGGTGACCTCTCAAGACCTGTCACACTTTAAGTCCATGATTCAGTGGCAGGTAAGATGATGCTGCTGAATACCAGAGTGAGGGTGATGAGGGAAATGAAGATCTGGCTATCTCTCTATTGCTTAGTTTCCTCATCCTCATCCTTTGAGTAGAATGGCATTATAGTTTATTAAAGGTAACAGTTTTTTTTAAATTTTGTTAATCAGTATTAAAATGTAGCATCCTATACTTCCTGTTCCCATCTTAACAATGACTTTTAAAATGAGATGGAGAATCTAACACTAAAATCAAGTCTAAATGGGTTGCATGATCTAGGTATAAAGGCTAATACTGTAAGCAATCTGGGAAAGCAAAGAATAGTTTATCTGTCAGATTTATGGAGAGGGGAAGACTTTATGACCAAACAAGAATTAGAGAGCATTATAAAATGGGTAATTTTTATTACATTAAATTGAAAAGCTTCTGTACAAACAAAGGCAATATAACCAATATTAGGAGGGAAGTGGAAAATTGGGAAAGAATTTTTACAAACAATATCTCTGATAAAGGACTCATTTCTAAAATATAAATTGATTCAAATCTATAAGAATATAAGTCATTCCCCAATTGATAAATGGACAAAGGATATGAACAGGCTGTTTTCAGAGGAAGAAATTAAAGATATCTATAAGCATATGAAAAAATACTCTAAATCACTCTTGACTAGAGAAATGCAAATCAAAACAACTCTGAGGTACCACATCTCACCGGTCAGATTGGCTAAGATGACAAAATGGGACAATGACAAATGCTGGGGAGGATGTGGAAAAAATTGGAACACTAATGCATTGCTGGTGGAGTTAATTGATCCAACAATTCTGAAGAGCAATCTGGAATTATGCCCAAAGGGCTATAAATAATTCCATACCCTTTGACCCAGGAATACCACTCCTACGGTTATATCCCAAAGAGATCATGGAAGTGGGAGGAAGACCCATATGTACAAAAATATTTATAGCAGCTCTTTTTGTGGTGGAAAATAATCAGAAATTAAGGGGGTACTCATCAATTGGGGAATGGCTGAACAAGTTGTGGTATATGAATGTAATGGAATACTATTGTGCTATAAGAAACAAGGAGCAGATGGACTTCATATTTACCTGGAAAGGCTTATACGAACTGATGCTGAGTGAGAAGAGCAGAACCAGGAGAAATTTGTACACAATTACAGACACAATGTATGTGTGATGACCAACTTTGATAGACAGGACTCTCCTCAGCAATGCAGGGTTATAAGTCAACCCCAAAAGACTCATGATGGAGAGAGATGTCTACATTCAGAGAAAGACCTAGAAAGAACAGAGTTTGAATATGGATTGAAGCAAACTACCTGCTCTTTTTCTGTTTCTTGTTTGGTTTTGTTTCCTCTTTCCCATTGTTCATTCCATCTGATATAATCCTTCTTTATAACCTGACTAATGTTTAATGTGAAAGTATTTGCAGATCCTATACCTGATTGTATGCTGCCATGGGGGATGGAGGGGTAGGGGATTTGCAACTCAAGGAATTGTGGAACTGAATCTTGTAAACTAAAAGTAAACAAACAAATTAATAAAGACCATTTTTAAAAGAAGAAAAATAATAAAAATAAAATTAAATGGAGAAGGGAGGATTGAAGGATAAGGTTGTTAGACTTAATCAAGGCTTTCTAACCTGGAATTAATTAATGTTTTATAAAAAATTTTGGGACAAATTTATTTCAAAATAATGGTTTCCTCTTTGCTCCTATGTATTTTATTTTGGGCATTTAAAATATTACTCTGAAAAGGAGTCCATAGGCTTCACTTATGGAGTGTTAAAGGGGCCCATGACATAAACTGCTTAAGGGACCCTTGACTAGATAATCCTAGCATTCTTTCTAATTCTAAATCACAATGATGCATATCCCTGCTACAATGAGGGAAGATATTAGCATTATTGAGTTAAAAGACCATATTGCTCTGGAATTTTCATTTGATTTTTTTAATAAAACTCTTGAAATCTAAGTCATTTATATAAAGTGCCCTCAAAGTTTTAGTGCAATGTGAAGTTTTAGTTTAAAATTACAGTAAGATTTGTATTTAACTATAATAGAACATGAAAAGGCAAAAAGAAAAAGGTAGATTCAGGTCAAAGGAAGAGAAAATGCAGTTTTTTTGGTGTCTAGCCTTGTCATTTATTCAATAGTCTCCTGTAGTGGTAAGGATAATGGTTTCCATGAATAACTTATTTGTGAGATCATAAGTGAACATTAAAACCAGTCTCCTCAAGATGGAAAACTAAATATTTTCTCCAGTATGCAAAACCTCTCCAAAATAAGAATTACATTCAAGAGATAAAATAATTTCAGTTTTCTCCTCATCTAGGATACCAAGAACCTTAACAAGGTAAAAAGTAAAAGAATTAATAATAGAGATATCTAATCTTTCATCCCTAATTGCTCACTTAGAACTCCCTATACCACTGCCCACACTCTTTGGTAGATCTGCACAAGCCAAACCATGATTTGGTACAGAACTCACCTCTACCCCTCCCCCCCACAGTGATGCCACAGAAAAACCAGAAGCTTATTCTGACTGAAGACTCCAGTGTACTGCTTGTAACAGTTCTAAATCAGAGAACTGAGGAAGAGAGAGAATTGGGGCAGAAAGCCAGATTATCCAATCATACGCCAGTTCTACCTGAAGCAAGGGGCCTAGCAGGGATCAGTTTTGTGTCCCACCACAACCCCTCCAATGTCACTTGAGAGAAAGACGGAAGCTAGTGAAATATTAATGGCCCAGAGAAGGAGGAGGCTAAAATGGTGTTGAAATCTAGCCCCTAGAGAACCTGAAATTAAAGGATAAGAAATTTTAAGTGATCAGTGGGGGAATATAAAGGGAAACATTGGTTTTATCAATGATCTCAGGAGAAAGAAAACCTGAGTGTGAACAGATAAATAAATGAGGAAAAGATTAATAATGCAAGGGACTATGGCCTCCAGATCAGCTAAATGAGTCCAAACATCTACAAAAAATATTGCAAGACAAAGGAAAATGAATAAACACTTGAGAAGGTAGAGTGTCCTCTGGTTTCCTAAGAGAACAGGAAACTGTAGAAAGATATTCCTGAATGGCTTAAAAGAAATAAGAATTGTGAAAGCAGAATTTATGACCTATACAGTATCGATAATGAACAGAATAGAAAAATGTGAATCCACAGTGGCAAGTCTCCCAAAAGAAACAAAAAAGAGAAAGCAAATGCATACAAATGAAGGACAAGCAGAAAAAGAGAAGCAATAATTTGAAAGAAAACATGATTTTGATAAAAACAAAACATATTGATTTCAAAACCAAGATGCACAGAAGGAACTCAAGAATTATGAGTCTCTGGGGCAGCTAGGTGGCACAATGAATAGAGCACAGGCCCTGGAGTCAGGAGGACCTGGGTTATGATCTGACCTCAAGACAACACAAAAACTAGCCGTGTGACCTTGGGCAAGTCACTTAACCCCAATTGCCCTCCAAAAAGCAAAAAAAAAAAAAAATAAATTATGAGTCTCTTATAAGAGCACAAGTCAAAAACCTTGAACAACACAACACAAGAAATAATACGAGAAAACTGTTCAGAATTAAAAGAATCCACATAATCACCTCCAAACAAACAAAACAAAATCTCCTACAGCAAATTTTAAGATATATAGCAGTTTAAGTGAACAATTCCAATAACAAGCTGTATTCTGCACATGACCAGGAAAAAAAAAAACAGAAATTTGGATGGTGTAAGACTATTGTGGACCCACCAGAAATCTGGAGTGGAGGGGTGGGGGGTGGGTGGAATAATGTTTTCCAAAGTTCAAGGAGACTCAAGATGCAATCCAAAGTGACATACCCTATAAATCTGAGCCTAACCAACAAATTTTTAAAATGGATACTAAAAAAATCTGAACCAATTATATTTTTGTTGTTCTTGTCACTCTTGTATTTGTACCCCAAGCAACAGAAATATAAGAAAGGGAAATGAACACAACAATCAAGAACTACGTAAAGAAGGAGAGATCATTAAGAATCTCTTTCTAAAAGGAGACAAGGTTGAAAATGAAAGTTAAATAGAAGTGATAGTGTAAAATTAATCAATTGTCAACAAGCATTTATTAAGCACCTGCTATATTCCAGGCTGGAAACACACAAAAAGGAAAAATATAGTCTCTTCCCTCAAAGTGTTCACATTCTAACATGAGAGAAAACAAGCAAACTATACATAGGGTAATAAGAAATCATTAAAAGAGAGAAGTCATTAGAATTAAAGGAAGTTGGGAAAGACTTCCTGCAGAAGATTTAGATTTATTTGGGATTTAAATGAAGACAGGGAAGCCAGCAGGATTAGATGAGAAGGTAGAGCATTGAAGGAATTGGGGACAGTCAGAGAGAATGCTCAGAGGTGATAGATGGAGTGACTTGTTTGTGGATCAACAATGAGGTCTGAGTCATTGGGTTAAAGACTACACAGTGGAAAGTAAGGTATAAAAAGATAGGGAAGGTGAGAAAGTGGATAGGTTATGAAGGGGTTTGAACACCAAACAGATAATTTTGTATTTGATCCTGGAGATGATAGAGAGTCACTGGAGTTTACTTAGTAGAGGTCAGATGTATGCTTTGGGAAAATCACTTTGATGGCTGAATGGAAGATGGATTGGAGTGGAAAGTGACTTGAAGCAGACAGACTCCCAGCAGGTTATTTAAATAATCCAGGCCTGGTGAGGGCCTGTACTAGAACAGTGGCAGTGTCAGAGAAGAGAAAGGGATAAATTTGAGAAATATGCAAAGATGAAGTCAATAGGCCTGGATAATAGATTGGATGCTGAGAGTGAGAGCTAGTCAAAAGTCAAGATTGATATCTAAGAGGTTGTGAGTCTGAGAAACTAAGAAAATAGTGTTGCCCTCAACTGCAATAAGGAAGGTATTTTCCCCTGGGGCATAGGGGTGGGGGTGTAGAATGAGTTTGAGATGTTTATCTGACATTCAGTTCTAGAAGTCTGAAATGCAGTTGGAGATAAAGAGATTGGAGGTCAGTAGAGAGGTTAGGGCAAGATTGGTAGATTTGCGAATCCTTAACATAGAAATTGTCATTAAATTTATGGGAGTTGATGACATCATTCAGTAAAGCAGTATAGAGGGAGAAGAAAAGAGGGCCAAAACAGAATCATTTGGGACATACATGGTTAGAGGACATGCTCTGGATAAAGATTCAGCAAAGAAGAATGAGAGAGATCAGATAGGTGTAGGAGGAGAAACAAAAACCTGTCAAGAAGTTTATCAAGAGTGTCAATGACTATAAAAAAGTTAAGGAGGATGAGGATGAATAGAAAGCCATTAGATTTGGCAATTAAGCGACCACTGGTAACTTTGGAGAGAGCAATTTTGGTGGAATGATGAGGCAAATTGTAAGGACTAAGAAGAGATTGAGAAGAAAGAATGTGAATGCACCTATCATTAATTTCCTTTTCAAGCAGTTCAGCCACAAAGGACAAAAGAGATATAGGATGGTAGTTGGTAGGAATGGAAGGATAAGGAGAAGATTTTATGCTTCTTTTTTGAAATATCATGGACTAAGACAATACCCTGCCAGCAGACAAATTGATTTTTGTGCAAAAAAGATAGTAGCATGGGAGAATACCTAAAGTGAGACACAGAAAGAAGAAAACAGAGAGGAATATGGGATGCACTCTAATTGAACCAGGGGTTAACAATGAAAGGAAAATAAATTATGTAGTGTCTTAGGAAGAAGAAGCCTGATTATGAAAATAGTGAGAGCAAACAGAGAGAAGCAGGAAATCTTGTTTTAGTGGAGGACAAGCATCCCACTAAACAATGCTCCCATGCAAGAGCATTCTATAAAGGGAAATGGGGCTCTTCCAATAAGTAAAATCTGTAGGAATTTTATGTTTGTGTAGACTACTCATCCTACCTAAGGAAAAGAGGAATCAGAGCACCTGGGAGCAACTGAAATCTAGAAGACTGAAAAAGCATGGATCTAGTCATGAAAAATAAAGGGATGGAGAAGAAGGGTGGCAAAATGGCCACAAGGTAGGCAAATGTTAATAAAGAACTGCACAATCAAGGATAAAGGGAAATTTTCTACCATGGAAAATATCCTGTCTATCAAAGAAACTATATAGAAAAGGGAAATGAAAAGAGGTATCTTTTTTTTTTGTATTAAGGGTCAAGAGTTGGTGCTTACTTTAATTCTCTTGGTTTTTCTTCTTTTCATAATGATTTTAAAATTTTTATTTTTTTAACATGTAATTTAAAAAAATTGAATTGCAAATTTTCTCCCTCTTTACAGTCTCTCTACCATCCAGCTGAGAAAGAAGTGATTAATATGAATTGTACACATGAAATCATGTAAAATATATTTCTGTCATACAAAATATATTTTCATATTAACTATATTGCAAAAAAAAAGAAAAAGAAAGTAAAAAATATACGTCAATTCATACTCAAAATTTATCTGTTCTCTCTAAAGGTGGGTAGCATTTTTTGTCATGGGTTTTTGGAATTGTTTGGATCATTGAATTGATCAGAGTAGCTAAGTTTTTCACAGTTGATTATGATACAACATTACCGTTGCTGTGTATAATGTTCCCATGGATCTGCTCACTTCATATAAATCTTCCCAGGTTTTTCTGGAACCATCTGGTTCATTATTTCATTTCTTCTTTTTTCTTTGTTTGTTTTGTTTTTGCTTTTTGGAGGGCAATTGAGGTTAAGTGACTTGCCCAAGGTCACATGACTAGCTTTTGTGTTGAGTATCTGAGGCCGAATTTGAACTCAAGTCCTCCTGACTCCGGGGCTGGTGCTCTGTTGACTGCGCCACCTAGCCACCCCCTGTTCATTATTTCTTATAGCATAATATCATTCATCACAATCATATACTACAACATGTTCAACCATTCTCTAATTCATGGGCACCCCCTCAATTTCCAATATTTTTTGCCAACACAAAAGGAACTTTGGTTCTTTTCTCCTTTTCTTTGATCTCTTTCAGATAAAGACCTAGATGTAGTATCGCTGGGTCAAAGGGTATGCATAGTTTTATAGCCCTTTGGGTATAATTCCAAGTTTTTCTCTAGAATTAGTGGATCATTTCACAATTCCACCAACAGCATAGTAATGTTCTACTTTTCCCACATCCCCTCCAGCATTGCAATTTTCCTTTTCTGTCATATTATTCAATCTGATAGGGGTGAGGTGATACTTCAGGGTTCTTTCAATTTGCATTTCTCTAATCAATAGTGATTTAGAGCATTTTTATAAGACTATAGATAGGTTTAATTTCAGAATCAGTATCTTAGAAGTTTTAATTGCATGAAGAATGACATGAAGACTAAAGAAGGACTTACTATACGTAAGGTCTATGAATCAAAGAATAAAAGCCTAGAATAGTTAGAAAGGGCAGGGGGAGGGGAGACAAATAATGAAGAGAACAAGAGAGAGAGGTCTTTTTTTAGAATAAAGTACAGGAAATGAAATTTTTAAAACTAATAAAGAAAACAATTTGAAGTTGAGAAGAGTAAGGGAATTTTACTTGACTACTTACTGGAAAGAAAAAAAAAAGAGGGGAAGAAATAGATAATCAATTACAATGAAAAAAGGAAAAGGAATGAATAAAAAGAAGTAAATTGCCAAACACTAGGGAAAAAATAAGAAATAAGAGGTAAAGTATTTGAATATAGAGAGGAGAGTCAGCTGAAATAGTTTTGCCTTAAAGTAGAATAAAAGAAAATAATTGAGGAGGCAAGTGTTTGCAGAGAGAGCCTCAGATATTTATTAACTGTGTGACCCTGGGCAAGTCACTTGACCCTGCTTGCCTCAGTTTCCTCATCTGTAAGATGAGCTTGGAAAGGAAATTACAAATCATTCCAGTATCTTTGCTAGGAAAATGCCAAATGGAGTCATGAAGAGTTAGACATGATTAATATCACCGAACAACAATAAACTTATAGAGAAGGAGGAATATCCAAATTTTGGGGAAAAGATTAGATTTAAAACAAAACAAACTAATTCTCATAACTTTAAATGTGAATGAATTAAATAATGAAATACAATAATTAAGACTGACTAAATGGATAAGAAAACAAATACAATCTATTGCTTAACAAAATAAAAAGCATTTAAAAACATGCATAGAGTAAAAATGAGACTAGAAAAAAAGGAGAAAAAAAACTTGCATTGAGTGAATCCAAAAAAATAGGAGATGCAATCATTCTGTCAGACAAAGCAAAAACAAACACTCACAATACAAAAAGAAATAAACAAGGAAACTACATTGTTTTTAAAGTAACCATAAGCAACAGACTAATATCAATATTAAGCTTATATATTCTTTCAGCCTTAACACCTTAATTCGTAAAGGAAAAAATAACTGAATTACAAGAAGACAGATGAAAATACAGTAGTGTCATGAGAATTTATTGTCTCTCTCAGTTTTGTACAAATCCTATAAAATAAAAAATAAGAAAATATAGAATGGAACAAATTACTGGAGAAACTAAATCTAAAAGACTTATGTTATCTTCCAAATGGCACTGCTAAAGAATATATATATATATATATATATATATATATATATATATATATTTCTTAGCACCATATGAGACTTTCAGAAAAAAAATCAAGCATGTTTTAGAGTACAGAGATATTACAGACAGTCTGAAAAGGAGGAAATAGCAAACACATCCTCTACAGAATATAACACAATAAAAATAGTAATTGATTCAAGGAGCACAAACAAAAGGCACAGAAACCCCCCCACAAATTTAACAATGAAATCTTTAATAATGAGTTGTTTAAAGAACAAATAACAAAAACAATAATTGTGAAGGAGAAAATGATAATGATGAAACATACCAAAGCTTCTAGGATGAATCTAAAACAGTCCTCAGGGGAAAATGAAATGTCCCTATAAACATGCATTCACAAAATAGAAAAAGAGAAGATTAAGTTGAATATACATTTAAAAACTAAAAAGCCAACAAATAACTAAAATAAGCACAAAACTGGAGAGATTTAGAATTAGAGGAGAAATGCTGGAAACAAAAAAAGTGGAAAAGATGGATAAAACAAAAAGCTAGTTCTTTGAAAAGTAATAAAATTGATAAACCTTTTACTAATCTGATTAAAAAGAAGGCAGAAACAGGGGGGGCCAGGTGGCTCAGCAAGTAAGAGCACTGGCTCCAGTGTTGGGATGACCTGGGGATCAAATCTGGGCTCAGATACTTAGCACCACACCCAGAAATAACTGGCCATGTAACCTTGAGCAAGTTACTTAACCCCGATTGCTTAAAAAAAAAGGCATAAAATCAAATCAACAAAATTCCAAATGAGCAAAGTAAAATCACCCAAAAATAAATAAATAAAAACAATCATCAGAAAGTATTGTGCATAGTTATGTGCTAGCAAAACAGAGAACAGAAGAGAAAAAAAGAGTAATGCCTTCAAAAATATAAAATACTCAGACTAACAGAAAAATAGAGAGAGACCTTAAATAACCTAGTCTTATGAAAGGAAATAGAACTAGTTTAAAGGAACTGCAAAAGAAAAAAAACACCTCTTGGTTTTGATGGATTCACAACAGAATTATACTAAATTTTTCAAGAAGATTAGTACCAACACTGCACAAATTATCAGTAACAGATACATGTATGATACATGTATGTGTATGTATATATTTGAATGTTAATGTGCATATGTATACATATGCAAATATATGACCAAAAACTATTTGATATTAGATAAATGGTCAAAGAATATGAATAAACAAGTCTCAAAAAATTTTTAAACTGTTAACAATTATATGAAAGAATGCTCTAAATTATTAATCAGAGACATGCAAATAAAAACAATCCTGAGGTTTCACTTCACACCATACAAATTGGCAAAATAATAAAGGATGGGAATAATCAGTGTTGGAGGGGTGTGTGAAGATAGGCACACTAATAATCATAGCTGGTGGAGTTGTGATCTGTACAACCATTTTGGAAAATAATTTTAAATTATACAAATAAAGTGACTAAAATTTTCAAATATTTTAAACCTAGGAATCCATTACTAGGCTTATACCCCAAAGAGGGGATTTATAAGAAGTTTCCACAGGCACAGAAATATTTTCAACAGAACTTTTTTGGGATAGCAAGGAATTGGAAACAAAGTAGATGTCCATCAACTGGGGAATGGTTACACAAATTGTGATACATTAATGTAATGGAACATGGTTTGTGTTGTAAAAAAATATCAAATATGATGAACACAGAGAAGCAAGGAAAGATCTATGTGAAATGATATAGAGGGAACTAAGCAAAGTCAAGAAAACCATATACACAATGAGAACAATGTAAACTGAACAGTTACCAAAAAAAGTTAAAATTAAATTAAAAGTGGATATAGCAAAATTACATAGAGAAAGCATGACTTGAAAGAAGAAATATAAGAAGATAGCTCCCTTTCACCCCTTTGCTGAGGTGGAAGGTCCTCAGATGTTGTACATTATACATATTTTCAGACTTTTTTCAATTTATTGATTAAATGTGCTAAGGTTTGCTTCTTTTTCTTTTGTATTAAAAATATTAGCTATGAGGGACAGCTCTCTGGGGGAGGCTTTGGGGACAGACTAATGTTGCTGTTCAGTCATTTCATCATGCTCAATTCTTCATGACCTCATTTGGGGTTTTCTTGGCAAAGATACTAAAGTGGTTTGTCATTTCCTTCTCCAGCTTATTTTACAGATGAGAAAACTGAGGCAAACAGGGTTAGGGACTTGACAAAGGTCACACAGCTAGTAAGTGTTTAAGGCCGGATTTGACCTCAGGAAGATAAGCATTCCTGACTCCAGGCCCAGCACTCTATACACTGCACCATCTAGCTTCCCGTGGGATGCATCTTGATGAAATTATGATGTGATAAAAAAAAAAAAAACAATAGACATCTATAAAACTTGTTTTTGAAAATAATTTGGATGTGTTTCCCAAATGGAATGGTTCTTCCTGGGTTGTAAATTTAGTGAAATACTTTTGCTGAATCCACTTTTCTCTCTTTTTTATTGCCATGAGATTTCAAAGTCCTTCATTCCTTGCAGCAGATTCTTTCTATCAACCTCATTCAGTCCTGGGTATGGTAGGAATGAAGAGTAGCTTCTGTCATTGTTACTTGATAAATGACTTTGATGAAAAGCTTTAGAAAAGCAAAAGTGGTGGTGAATCACGCTTTCCATTTGTGTTCGCTCCAACTGCAGCCCTGACCCTGCCATATTACCCTTAATAATAATAATCACTATTGCTATAATAATTTTAATACCTCAAATTTACATAGGAATTTAACTATATAACATTTACTACTAACAGAATTATTTATATACTTTTAGTTCTTTTGAGCCTCGTGAGAAACATATAATAGTAAATGTTTATCTGGTACTTTTAGAATTTGAAAAGTGTTTCATACATATGACTTATCTGAGTCTTACAATAAACCTTCATGTATCATCATCCCATTGTACAAATGAGGAGTCTTGGGATCATTGAAGTTAATCGATTGCCTGTGGTCAAAAGTACTAGAGGTGGTACACAAATGAAGGCCTTCCGGATTCTAATCCCATCACCCATTCCTCTAGGCCACACTGCCTCACTGAACAATCATCATCTCTAGTTTACAGATGAGGGAATACTCAAAGAAGTCATTTGTCTTTCCCAAGGTTGCATAACCAAGAAGTGGCAAAGCCAGGGTGTGAACACAGGTCACTTGATTTTAAATCCAGGATTCTTGATCTGGCAAGACTTTCTTTAAGCATTGTTTGGAGCCTGCCTTCTCAGCCTGTTGGTCAGTTGTTTCAGTCATGTCCGACTCCTCGTGAACACATATGAGGTTTTCTTGGTAGACGTCCTGGAATGGTTTGCCATTCCTTTCTTCTGCTAATATTACAGATAAGACAAATGGAGGCAAACATGGTAAGTGACTCAAGAAGATGAGTCATCCTGACTCCAGTTTGGCATTCTATGCACCGTGTCACCTAACTGCCTCAAGCCATTTTTGGCAACTCTCAACAAAAATCCAGTTACATTCTGTATGTGGCATAGTGAAGAGAATATTGAACTTGGAGTCAAGAAGACCTAAGTTCAAATCTAGCCTCAAACTCTTACTACCTGTGTGACCCTGGTAAAGTCATTTAACCTCAGTTTGCCTCAGTTTCTTCATCTAAAAAATGGTGAAAATAAAAGCACCTATCAGGATTATTGTGAAGATACAATAAGGTATTTCACATATAGCACTTTGCAAACCTTAAAAGCTATATGAAAATGTTATTTATTAATATTAGATTTTTGGAATGAAGGAGGATTTCTACTCATTCCTCCCAAGCATAACTAACCTGAACAGTAATGGACCCAAAAGAGACATGTTCACTTGATTTTCTATTCAAAAAGGCAGCCAAAATAACCCTTCAATTCAAAACCAATTCATTCCTTGAAGACAGAAAACACTGGCCTTCAGATATGGCAGAGTTTAGAATACAAAATACTCTGACCAGTCTGACTTTTACTTTCAGGGGAACTGAGAATTACATATAGAAAGTAGTCTATAACTTGACTAGATAAAATATGGCAGATGGAGTTTTAAGGCACAGGTATTATGGGATTCTTATTCTATCTTTTTTCCTGGTGGGGAAAAAGACCTGAAAACAACAACAACAAAAAAGAACAGGGGGAAAATTGCTCATCTACTCTTTTCCAGAGGCTTCATAAGAGGCCCTGCTGGTCCTTAGCATTAATGAACCACCTTCATTGAGCTGTGGAAAGTGCCTTGGCTTTGGGATAAGATCTGAGTCCAAATTTTGCTTTTGAAACCATACCTGTGTTCTTATGGGTAAGTGGCTTAACACCCCTTGACTTCAATTTCCTCATCTATAAAAATGAGGGATTTAAACTATCTGAGATCCCCTCTACTCCTAGATCTATTACCCTAAGTACTTTCAGTTATATCTCAGGCACAAGCCTCTTAGTAGGCTGAACTACATCCAATAAACACATGCAATTTTGAGTATGAATGGAATTAATTAGGGAACATGAAGCATATGAATGGGATATCCTTGTTTATTAGGACAAAAGTACAAATTTATCAAAAATGGCTCATATAATGAAAACAGAATCCTTAGTGATAATCCTAAAAATGTAAGGTGTACGACTGTTCCTAAAAAGAGGATAAACATGGATTAATGTTCGATACCTGTCCTAGGAACCAGCTAGAAGCCTGTCATGTTGTCTCCTGAGATGAGTAGAAGAGCTAAGGAATGTTCTACCCTCCTAGAACATTGTAAGAGAAGTGTGAAGTAAATTACAATGAATTTGGAGTTCATAGATCTGGGTTCAAATCTGTGCTCTGAAATTTACTATCTCCTTGTTCCCTGTGACCTTGGAAATGTTCCTTAGTATTTCTGGGGATGTGGTGACCTCATTTGTAAAGGAAAAGGTTAGACTAGATGACCTCTAATGTTCCTTCTAACTCAAAACCTAGGATTGTATATACTTGCTTTATAGTCTTACCTGCTACCTCCTGTCAAGTCACATTCTAGGATCTAAATTGTATCAACTCCTCACCCTTGAGGCAATGTTTTATCTTCAATTTCTTTGTTGGCTGCTGTTCAGTCATTCTGTCAAGTACAACTCTTTGTGACCCCTTAGACCATAGCACACCAGGCTCTTCTGTCTTCTACTATCTCTTGACATCTGTCTGAGCCCATGTTTGTGGCTTCTACAACACGATCTATCCCTCTCATTCTCTGTCATTCCCTTTTCTTTTTATCTTCAGCCTTTCCCCAAAGCAGGGTCTTTCCCAATGGGTCTCATCTGCCAAATCTGAAGGTCAGTGAATGTGCCTCTTCCCTACTCCTTTACCTAAACACCAGTAATAAATAAAGTATCTTTTCAAGTTAGTCAATAAGAATCTTTAGGATCCACATTAGTAGCTAAAGATGAATGGAGAAATGGAGATTCATTATGTTCCATATACCAAAACATTAAAAAATAATTGGTGTCAGCTGATAAATATAAATTTTATAAGAATGGCAAGGAAGACCTTTATTATCTTTACTATAAAGTACTGTATTTTACAATAAAGACTATAAAGACCATTATCATCATCATCATAGCAGGTATTTATATAGTGCTTTAATGTTTGTAAAGTGATTTACATGTATTATCACATTTAATTCTCACAACAACCTTGTGGGGTAGGTGCTATGATTATCCCGATTTTACAGATTAGAAAATGGAGGCTAAGAGAAGTTAAATGACTTGCCCACACCTAATAAGAGGCTGGATCAGGATTATGAACTTTAGATTTCCCTGACTTTAAGTCCAAGGATATGCTCTGGACTATGCCCCTTAGCTACTTCAAAGCAGAGCTACTACTATTCCCCGAGGGTCTTCCCCTCCCACTTTGATCATAAGCTACTTTGATATAAACAAACATCTGAACAAATATGTTCAGAGGAAGATAGTGAGGCTGAAAAAAAGTCATTCCTACCCTAAAGAGCAATGACAAATAGTCACAAGCCTAAAAAGAAATCTTGGAAGAACTTTAAAATGAATTTAAAAATCCAACAAGAAAGAACAAAGAAAATTTAGAAAAAAATAAAAGCAGTTCAAGAAAATTATGAAAAGAAAGTTAACCAATTGGAAAAAAAGAGAAATGAAATCATAAGGAAGAAAATAAAAAGAAATTCAAAAAATCAAATAAAAGAGAATGAAGAAAAATGGAAAACAATAAAAGTAGCCCAAGAAAACTATGAGAAGAAAGTTGACCAATTAGAAAAGGAGATAAAAAATGTTAAGAAAATAACTCCTTGAAAATAGAATTGGGCAAGTGGAAACAAATGATGTTAAAAGATACCAATATATAATAAAACCAGAAAAAATAGAAGAGAAACTGAAACATTTCATTAGAAAAACAACTGATCTGGAAAATATATCAAGAAGAGAAAATATAAGAACTGTCAGACTATCCGAAAGCCATGACCAACAAAAGAATATGAATACAATATTACAAGAAATGGTTAAGGAAAATTCCCCTGGAGTTCTAGAACAAGAAGGTAAAGTAGAAATAGAAAGAATCCACTGATTACCACCTGAAAGAGATCCTAGGAAGAAAACTTAAAAGCAATTCCATAGTCAGGTTTCAAAATTCCCAGGTTAACAAGAAAATATTGCAAGCAACAATAAAAATAATTAAATAGTAGAGAAAAGCAATCAAGATTTCACAGACCTAGCAGTTTCTACAACAAAAGATCATATTTCTTAGAACATTCCATTTCAAAGGACAAAGGAGCTGGGATTGCATCCAAGAATATCTTACTCAGAAAAGATGAGTATAATACTGAATGGGGAAAAAATGGACATTTGATGAACTGAAACATTTTAACACTGTAACAAAAAGATAGAATACTATTGTGATGAATCTTTATCAACATCATGACTAACCAGGATGCCTGAGTACCAATGATAATTATTTTTATGTTACCCACCTCTTGACAGAGGCAGAATGCAGAATGAGAATCTCTTCCATGAACTATGATTGAATGATATTGGTCTTTTTGCTGTTCCTTGTACATAACATCAGGCTGGCTTTCTCCTGTGCCTGTAATGTTCTTCCTCACCTCCATCTCCTGACATTCTTGGTTTCCTTCAAGATTTAGCCACATTCCACTTCTTGCAGAGGCCTCTTCAGGTCAGCCTCACAGCAAGTGTCTTTCTGAGATAACCTTCCATTTACATTGTTTATCTTGTATGTGCATAGCAGAGCCAGGCACATTGTAAGCACTTAATCAATGTTTTATTGAATTAAATTGAATTACTTGCATGTTGTCTCCCCATCGGAATATGAGTTCATTAAGGGAAAAGACAATGTTTTTTTCCCCCTTGCTTTGTATCCATAGTTCTTAGCATAGTGTTTTAATGGCTAATAAGTACTTGTTGACTGACTTCTGACCTTTCACAGAGTTTATGCTGCAGGCAAAGTGCACTACTCCTGGTTCCTAGAACTTAACATTTCAACTTTTGTTTTTGAGTCCAGAAAGAAGCAGCTTTCATGCTGAAGTATGTTTCCTGCTTTCTTCTTTTTCTTAGAATCCTTAACTTCCTTCATGCTTCTTCTAAGACTATACGAAAACTTTTCTCATCCTCTCAAGTTTTGTTTTCTCTCTCTTTCTCTCTCTGTCTCTTTCTCTCTCTGTTTCTGTCTCTCTCTGTCTCTGTTTCTATCTCTGTCTCTCTGTCTCTGTCTCTCTCTATCTCTCTGTCTCTGTCTCTCTCTGTCTCTTTCTCGTCAGATTATGTGATATTTACTTAGATGTGTTTATACTCTATCTCTCCCAGGAGAATTTAAACTCATTTTCTATAGAAACCATTTTTTTCATCCTTTGGTCTTATATCCCCAATGCCTAGCAAATACTAGTTGCTTAATGATTGCTAATGCTGTAGTTGGTTTTTTGGATCCACCCAAAGGGCTGGCTTGTTTCCTCTAGGTCTCTTAATATTATTATTATCCCCGAGTAATGTTAAGTTTCTCTCAGGGGAACTATCCATTGTCTATCCCTCAATCTTGGCATTCACTTTTAATTTTTTTAGTTAGACATCTCACATGATATTGCTTATGTTACCTATTGTGCATGACTCATCCTTATTAATGTGCTTCATCTTGTTTATGGCTACCATATATCTCTCCATTCATTTTTGGGAAGTTCATGATTTTGATACCTTTTCTATTTCTAAAATTTTATTTTCAGTTCTGAATTGACAAAGCAAGAAATATGACACCTATTTTACATATGAAATCATGCTAAATATTTTCACATTAGTTATGTTATGATAAAAACAAAAAAGTAAGGTGAAAGGAAATATGTTTCAATATACATTCAGAGTTCATCAGTCTTCTCTCTGCAGGTGGGTAGTATATTTTATTGTGAATCCTTTCAAATTGTGGTGGATCATTATATGGATAAGTTACTAAATCTTTCACAGTTGATCATCACTACTGCTTTTACCCTATGTACAATGTACTCCTAGTTCTGCTCATTTCCTTTCCTCAGCTCATCTAAGTCTCCTCAGCTTTTTTTTTCTGAAACCATACCTTTCATAATTTCTTACAACACAATTGTTTGTTGTTTTTTGTGCTTCCTTCCTGAAGGAGACCAATGACATCAAGAGGGTGATGTCTTGACTTGCAAGTGAATTGGATTTAAGTGAGGCAGGGCTGTGCAAGGTCATCACTTTCACTCTTTCCTCTAGGAACATCTGACTTCAGTGGCAAGACATAAGTCAGGATGACTGGAGATGGCTCCTGATGAAATGGGGAGACCTTGGTCTTTTTATGTTAAGGTCTTTCCTGGGTCTCAGTTTGTCTGAGGCAATTCTGAAACGATAATCAAAGGTTGGGTTGTTATTTGTTGCTGTTCATCCTTCAGTCCGGAAGAGGACCACTGACATTGGAAGGTGATGTCTCGACTTGCAAGTGATGCATTGATAGATAGGAATTATGATCATTTAATGAAGAAGGCATACTAAGAGAAAAACCAACTAAGTGTCAAGTTCAGACTAAAGTGAGGAACTACATAGTAATGATAACATCCAGACCTCTCTAAAATATGAGATACAGCAAAGTCCTGACAGATGCACCAAAAAAAAATCTTGTGAAGGTGAAGTGTTACTTTATTGAACTTCATGTTCCAATTGGGCTGGAACTAATGACCATATTTTACATAATTATAGCTTTGAATAGTTAACTATATTATAATGCAGTTGCATATAAGTATTTATATGTTTTAATATATAAAATATAATATAGTAAGAGCTATAATCTCAAATACATAGGACTGCTTCATGGGATTCATTATTAGCACTCATTGGGATCTAGCAGTACACGCTGACTTTGGATTTCACATCTGGTTCCCTACACAGCTTCAATAATATTTCCTAAGCAATTGTGAACATTAAATCATATGATTGGCTCATAGAGTCATAGATTTGGATCCAGAAGGTGCCATAGAGATCATTCAACATAACCTTTTCATTTTACATATGAGAAAATTGAGAAATATAGATAAAGGAACTTACCTAAGTCCCACAGGAAAATGGTCAAATTGGTATATGAACCAAGGTTCTCTCTGCACTTTACCAAGCCCAGCAAGAAAAGACAGTGAGATGTGGTGGAAATAGCAGTAGGATTAGATACAGAGTTGGTAACTAAACAGTATTTTACTAGTTTGATTGATATTTTACCACAGTAGCTATTTGCCTCTTAGACACATCATTTTGGACTTCTAAAAAAGGGCTGATTTTGGTAGACTTAGAATAGGATCTGAATTCAAATATTAATAGCTATGTGACTTTGGGTAAAATATTTCTCCAATCTAGGCCCTAGTCCTTCATCTCTAAGAAAGGGGAAATATACTTATGCTACATAGAGAAGAAGTTCTTTACTACATCATTTTACTTTTTTAGAATCACATCATACTCAGATCTACCGCCTTATTTTGAGGTACCCAATTACTAATGATAATCTTAGACATAGGGTTTACATTTCCACAATTTGTTCTTATTGGGTCCCTTCTCATTAGTCCTTGATGTTTATATTATATATCTCTTGGATCTTATATGCCAAATTTTCTATTTAGATCTGGTCTTTTTACAATAAAATCTTAAAAGACTGACATTTCATTGAATGACATTTTTTATTGTTGCTGTTCAGGATTATACTAATTTTGCTAGGCCACATTTTTGGCCATAACTCCAGTTCTTTTGCTCTTTGATATATAGAGTTCCAAGACCTGTGGTCTTTTAGTGTGACTGCTGCTAGTTCTTGTGTAATTCTAATTGTGGCTCCACCATATTTAAATTTTTTTCTTGTTTCTAATAATATTTTCTCCTTAACTTGAGGGTTTCAGAATTTGGCTATAATATTCATTTAAGTTTTACTCCAAGGATCTCTTTCAGGTGGGGATTGGTGGATTTTTTTCTATTTTTTTTTTTACTTTCCCCTCTTTTTTTTAACTGTTCAGGGCAATTTTCTTTAATTATTTATTATATTATTATATCAAGATTCTTTTTCTGATCATAGCTTTCAGGTTGTTTGAGTATTCTTATGTTTCCTTTTCTTGATCTTTTCTCCAAATCAGTTATTTTTCTTACAAGAGGTTTCACATTCTCTTTTCTTTTTTTCATCCCTAATGTTTTATTTAATATATTTTTTTAGTTTTTAGTTTATATCATTCATTTCCACAAGATTTTAAGTTAAAAATTTTCTCCCCATTTTCCCCTACCCACCACCCCAAAACAGCGATCCCATTGAGTATCCCCTCCTCCAATCTGCACTTTTCCATATCTTCACCCATTCCCCCTCCGACTTTCCAGTAGGGCATGGTAGATCTCTATGCCCCAGTGCCTATATATCTCTTTTCCCAGTTACATGTAAAATAATAATAATATATTTTAAAAACATTTGATTTTAAACCTTTGAATTCCAGATTCTTTCCCTACCTCCCTTGTCACCCACCTTTACTGTATATCTTATTTCCAAGTTGCATTAATAAAATAATAATAATAATAATATAAAAAAACATTTGATTTAAAAACTTTGAATTCTAGATTCTTTTCCTTCCTCCCTCATCATCCACCCTTACTGGGAAGATAAGCAATTCAATATACATTGTACATGTATAGCTATGCAAAACATTTCTTTTTGGGCAGGTGACCATTTGATGTTACTCTTTGGGGTAAGAGAGTCTTTTTTGCTTCTGTATTCTCCTCTGAAAACAAACCTTGATCTTCTCTATTCCCATATTAACTGCCTATGGTTGAATTCTTTCTACTTTATCAGCTCATTAAAAAAAATTTTTTAGCAGCTTATTATTATACTTACCTCTAGTCCTGGGGTATTGGGGATTGTGCCTCTGCCCTCAGGTCCTTCTTATTGTTATTTTTTTAACTTTGTCCTGGGCCCAACCTCCTTTTCCCCTCCAAGCCACAGCTAGGGCTCCCTGGCACACTATGTTGGAAATGCTCTTGCTCCCTGAGAACGCTCCAAGAGCTATGACCTTTAGTTTTCCCCTCTGATCTGGAACAGAGACCAACTCTTCTGTAAGTGCCCACAGCCACGGCATTCTCATCCTACTGCTTCTACACGCACTGAGCTTATGTTGGTTCCTTTTTGCCCAGGACCTCTTTTTGGCAGCAGCTGGGCCTGATTCCTTGTCAGCAGAGGCTCCCTCATTCTTCCACTCTCAAACATTTAACCCCAACTCGCTTTCTGGGAGGTGAAAGTCCTGTGGCTGAGGTTGAGGATACCTCCCAAAGCAAGCTTCCCCCAGGGCTTGTTGCTAGCCTGGAGGTGTTTATACCTCAATCAGGCCAAACTTTGGTACTGGGATTTTTCTTTGGATCTCCTGCAGTTGTCCTAGGAGGAGCATTGCTCTATCTCAATTCTTATTTATTTTTTGAGACTCTGCATTGACCCTGAGGCATCATTTTATCTTGTTTGTGGAGGAAATTGAGAGACCTTAGACTTTTCTGATTTACTCTGCCATCTTCCCCGAATCCTCTCCCACTACAGTATCTTTGCCAAGAAAACTCCATACAGGGTTACAAGTCAGACACGACTGAAAAATGAATAAACAACAAAAAAGTCAGTTTTGCTGACTTGCATTGGTTAGAGGAGGTCCCTACATGAATAACATCATAGATATTCCTTTCCTTCCCTCTGAAAATTACCTATATCATGGGATTATCGTAAAAAACAAATGATAGGATGCATGAAAACAATTGCTAACCCAAGGGTAAAAGAAAGAGAGGTTCCTACTAGGAGATGTTCACCTTCCTCTTCTTCATTCCAGCCCATTTACCCCTCACATATTAAAGGGTGTCAAAGAGTCCAACAGGCACCGGCTTCAGGGAGTCCTTTTCTTCCTCAATACTAGTTCCCATTGTCCAGCTCCCACCAGGCACTGGATGCCTTTTCTTATGCATGTATGCATGTATGTATGCATGTGTGTATGTGTATGCATGTGTATTTTATGTCTATATATGTGTATATGTACATGTATGTGTGTTGTATATGCACACATGTGCATGTGTATATGTAAATGTATGTGTATGTGTATGCGTGTGTATTTGTATGTACATGTATATGTTTGTGTATGTGTGTATGTGTATATTTATGTATATGTGTATATGTATGTGTATACATATATATGTATATGCATGTGTATGTGCATATGTAGGTGTATGTATGTGTATATGTATGTATATGTGCATTGTGTATGTATATATGTATGTGTGTATGTGTATATGCACTTTTGTGTATGTGTATATGTATGTGTATGTATATGTATGTGTGTATGTGAATGTGTGTTGCATGTGTATGTATGCATGTGTATATGTTTATGTATCTGTATATGTATGTTTATGTGTGTGCATGTATATGTATGTGTGTATGTGTGTATATGTATGTGTATATGTATATGCATATGTATTTGTATATGTTTGTCTCCCCATCCAAGTCCATTCCTGCCCATCCCTGCTCCCTCTTAGGTAATACCTAGAGATCTACTCCAAATTTTAAACCCATCACCACCTTCATGACAGTCATTGCTCAAGGTTTTCCTGCCTTGTCATTGTTCTCCAAGGTCTATCAGGCCTTACCACCCACCATGGGTCCTGGGCCTTTCCATCTGCCTTTCCATCTGCCTTGAAGCTGAATTTCCTATATATGTCACATCTCTTAATTAGAATGTAAACTTCCTGAGGGCAGGTGCTTCCTCTCCCTTCTATTTGTATCCCCAGCACTCAACACAGTGCTTGATACATGGTAAGTACTTAATGAATGCTTTCCCATTGTAGTCTTTTTTTTTAATTTTTGGAGGGAAGTTGGGGTTAAGTGACTTGCCCAAGGTCACAAGGCTAGTTTTTGTGTGTGTGTGTGTGTTAAGTGTCTGAGGCTGGATTTGAACTCAAGTCCTTCTGACTCCAAGGTGGGTACTCCATTCACTGTGCCACCTATCCACCTTTTCCATTACATTCTATCTCATCTCAATGTATATAAAACATTAATAACAGTAAGGCACTCTTATTTGTGTGAACTGCTCTGATTATCACCAGCATTGAAGAGATGCCCAAAGAAAACATTTTGGACTTAAGTGCAGTCAGAAAAATAACATCATGCAAGTATTTGGCAAACTGGGAAGTGCTACACGAAAAATAAGGACAGTTCTATTGGTAGCAACAGTAATAACCTGAAATGAGGTAGCCAGATCAAGCCTTCAGAACCAAAGAGTGAAAGGAACTAGAATAGAAGAATTGATCTCAGGCAAAGTGAACCTGGCAGGGGCTTATTTGTCTTTCTAGAAGGCTCAAATGCTCCTCACACCACAAATTTTCTGAGCTCAAGATAAACACAACACAGGGACTCCAGATAACAGCACTGAGATCCTCCAGGGCAGAGACCACATTATCAGAGGTGGAAGAAGAGTGTGTTCTCTTCTTCTATGGCATGAGAGAAATGGGATTTCTTTCTTTTTCTTTTTTTTTCCTTTCCTTTCCTTTCCTTTCCTTTCCTTTCCTTTCCTTTCCTTTCCTTTCCTTTCCTTTCCTTTCCTTTCCTTTCCTTTCCTTTCCTTTCTTTTCCTTTCCTTTCCTTCCTTCCTTCCTTCCTTCCTTCCTTCTTTCCTTCCTCCCTCTCTCCCTCCCCCTCCTCTTTCTTTCTCTTTCCCCAGAACTAAGTGGTTTCTCTGTTGATGCCCCCTGAGGGTTTTCCTGCGAAGATAATGAATTTTATTTTGGCTTTCTATAACAGTTTCCATCTTTCCCCTCCAAGGTCCCTAGGCCTTTGTCTCTATCTATATGGGAATAATACAAAATCCAATACACTCTTTTTGGACACCAGTAGGATTACATAACAAATTTATCTTAAAGTCTGAGATATTCCTAGTTTTGTTATTTGCTTTGCTGGAGGTCCCTGTGGTCAGTATGTTTCAGAATTGCAAAATCTTTGTTCATTCATTCATTCAACAAATAATCATCCAGCACCCCCTCTGTGCCCAGCACCAATCAAAGAAGCATAAGATCTGGCTTCTGCCTTGCAGAAAATTATAATCTAGTTGAAGTTCTAAGATTCACACACACACATACAATACATATACATATATATGTATGTATATACATAAATACATGTATGTATATGTAGATAGGTAGGTAGATAGATAGATGATAGATAGATGATAGATAGATAGATAGATAGATAGATAGATAGATAGATAGGTAGATACATACATGATAGATAGATGATAGATAGATAGATAGATAGATAGATAGATAGATAGATACATACATACATACATAGATACATAGATGGGTAGATAGATAGATGGATAGATGAATAGATAGATGATAGATAAATAGAAAGGGTCTGAATCAGTAGATGGGAGAAGGGAAGGACACTCTGGGGAACACACTAAGAGAGTGAAGAATAGTATAAACAAAGGCTTCAAGTCATAAATGAGCGTAATAATTTATGCTGGAAACAGTGAGCAATCCTTAGAGAGCAGAGCATTTAGATTTGCTATTGTTAAAAATAAGATTAGAATATAAGTTGATGGGGTGGATAGATGGTGCAGTGAGTAGAGCACCGGCCCTGGAGTCAGGAGGACCTGAGTTCAAATCCAGCTTCAGACACTTAACACAAAAATTAGCTGTGTGATCTTGGGAAAGTCTCTTAACCCCAATTGCCCTCCCAAAAAAAGCCAAAAAAAAAGAATGTAACTTTAGGCAGGATAGCAATAAATAACCCATATTTGAGATTTCTATAATGCTTATAAGTTGAAAAGCATTTTTTTTTTGTTATAGTAGTACTATTTGGTAGATAGTACAAATGTCATTTCCCCAATTTTACAGATGAGGAGACTGAGGCACAGAGAGTTTTCATAAATTGCCAAAGTGTATGTGTCTAATAACTGACAGAGTCCAGATTCAAATGTAAGTCTTCAGATTCCATTCAGTGCTTTTTCTGGAACCCTGAGTTCCAGGCTAATAGGATTATTTTACATTCTCTGACACTGGGGACCTGTTGAAACAATTCATTAAGCACTTACTATGTTTCCTGTTCTGTACTAATGAAAAATCAAAAGCTAAAACAGGGTCCCTGCTTTCAGGAAACCCACATTCTAATGGAAGTCAGACATAAAGCACCATTATGGACTTAGCCTTTGCCATGGAGAACAAGGAGGTCAGAAAGCAGTAGGAACTTTTGAACTGAAGGAACTTAAAAAAAAAACAACCAAAAACTAAAGGAAGGACCAAATGATAAAAAAAAACCATGAACACTCATATTAGCCCAGCTTCCAGATGCTTGCTGAGAGGAATTCTCTCTTGCTCTGGCAGCAGCTGCTCTTCCTCCATGATGCTTACCCCAAGAAGTTCTAACTCTCCCAGCTGGGGCTTTTCCTTATATACAGTATTAGCTCCTCCCTGTTCAGCCCCTTCCTGTTATGTTAGCAACAGGGGTTCATACCTTCTGTTTCTTAACAGAGCATTGATACAATTAATTTGAAACTAGGTGCTAAGTACCTGTTAATTTGGCAATACAAAGGGATCTTCAAATTTCATTACCATTACAACTACCCTGCATAAATTATTTTTTTTCTCTATATGTCAGTTTCCTCATCCAGAAAATGAGCAGATTGGACTAGATAATTTCAAAAAATCCTTTCAATTCTAAACCCCACAAAAGTTGCCAAAGATACCAGAGTGGTTTTCCATTTCCTTCTCCAGCTCAATTTAGAGATGAGCAAAGTGTGGCCAAAGGGGGTTAGTGACATGCCCAGGGTCACACAGCTATTAAGTGTCTGAGACAAGATTTTACTCAGTTCTTCCGGATTCCAGACCTAGTGCTCTATCTACTCAGTCACACAGCTATCCATCAAGGTTAGGCTGGATCTACATTTTTTCAGGAAGTATTGTACAGATGGCCCCATTAGAGGTTGTAGGTGTTTACTCTCAAAATAAAGGGGGAGTGAAGATGGTGGAGTAAAAACAGGAACTTGCTTAATCTCCCACACTAACCACCTCCAAGACTTGTAAAATATGGCTCTAAACAAATTTTAGAGCTACATAACACATAAAGTGACAGAGAGAGCAAATATCCCACTGAAAGTAGCCTGGCAGGCCTCCAGGAAGAGTCTATTGCACCAGGCTGGGGGCTGAGCAGTCCCTCATGAGCTGCAGGGGCACAGACTCATGGTGGCCCTGAGCAGAGGCACAGACCAGCCAGAGCAGACTTCAGGGGAGTGAAACACCAGCAGATGTGGTGGTTTCCAGACTTCTCCACTTATAAATGCCAAAGAGAAAGTAACTGGTCAATAGGGAACTCTGTTAGAAATGGGAGACAGGAGAGCACAGTCTGCCCTCTGCCCCTGGGGCAAGAGGTAGTGGAGTCACAGCAGCTGCAGCTGCTTCCATGTGGCTTCCTCTGGAGCTCTTGGCCTGCAGCTCATAGGGGGACCAAGCAACCATTCAGAAGGTAATTGCTCTTGCTTTGACCTGCTTAGACCTGGGTCAGTCTTGGGTGGTGGTCCTGGGGTGTGAGGCCAATGTAGCAGAGCTTGGGGTGGCTGTAGAGAGAGCATAGCTTTGACAACTGTGAAAACCTCAGCAATTTGGGACACAGCTCTGTCCACTCTGGAAGCAGAGTTCTACCATGGCAAAGACTTCATAAGTCAATGGATGGCAAGATGAGCAAGAAGAGGAAGCACAACCAGACCACAGAATCCTTTTCTGGAGACAAGAAGGATCAAAAGATGGATCCAGAAGAAGACAACAAAGTAAAAACTCCTGCATCAAAAGCTTCCAAGAAAAATAGGAACTGATTACAGGCCATGGAGGAGCTCAAGAAGAATTTTGAAAATCAAGTAAAAGAAGTAGCGGAAAAGTTGGGAAGAGAATGAGAATGGTGCAAGAAAATCATTAAAAATTAGTCAACAGCATGATAAAGGAGACCCAAAGCAATAATGAAGAAAATAACACCTTAAAAATAGACTAACTCAAATGGCAACAGAGGCCCAAAAAGCCAATGAGAAGAAGAATGACTTAAAAATCTTAATTTGTCAGATGGAAAAGGAATTTCAAAAACTCACTGAAGAGAATAATTCCTTCAAAATTACATTGGAGCAAATGGAAACCAATGACTTTATGAGAAATCAAGATACTATAAAACAGAACCAAACAAATGAAAAATAGAAGGCAACGTGAAATAGATGATTTGAAAAACCACTGACCTGGAAAATAGATCCAGGAGAGATAATGTCAACATTATTGTATTTTTGTGAAAGTCAAGATCAAAAAAAGAGCCTAGAAAGCATCCTCCAAGAAATTATGAAGCAAAATTGCCCTGATATTCTAGAATCTGAGGGAAAATAGAAACTGAAAGAATTCACCAATAGCTTTTTAAAAAAGATCCCAAATAGGAAAGTCCTAGGAATGTCATAGCCAAATTCCAGAGTTCCCAGGTCAAAGAGAAAATAGTACTAGCTGTCAGGAAGAAACAATTTGAGTACTGTGGAAACATTATCAGGATAACACAAGATCTAGCAGCTTCTACATTAAGGGATAAAAGGGCTTGGAATATGATATTCCAGAGTTCAAAGGAGCTAGGACTAAAACCAAGAATTACCTACCCAACAAAACTGAGTGTAATACTTCAGGGGATAATATGGTAATTCAATAAAATAGAGGACTTCAAATATTCTTTTTTTTCAAATGCTTTATTAACTTCTGATTTACATCACTTATTTCCACCAGATTTTGAGTTACAAATTTTCTCCCCGTTTTACCCCTACCCACTGCCTCAAAATAAGAGTCCCACAGGATATCCCCTCCTCCAATCTGCTCTCTCCCATATTTTCTCCCATACCACTTTTACCCCTTTAGACTTTTCCAGTGGATCTCTATGCTCCAGTGCCTGTATATCTTATTTCCCAATTACCTGTAAAATGGTATTAATAATAGTATATATATATATATATATATATATATATATATATATATATATATATTTGATTTTAAAACTTTGAATTCCAGATTCATTCCCTTCCTCCCTTGTCACCTACCCTTACTGGGAAGATAAGCAGTTCAGTATAGGTTGTACATGTATGGCTAATGCAAAACAATAACATGGTATATGTATTGTAAAAGACTGACTATATTTCCCTTCCTCCTGTACTACTTCCCACTTGTTCTATTCTCTGCTTTCATCCTGTCCTTTATCAAAAATGGGTGCTTCCAACTTCCCTCCCCCCCAGCCTGCCTTCCCTTCCATCATCCCCCCTCTCATCCTCTTACCCCCCCGACTCTACTAATGTATCAGCAATGCAATATTCACAATGCCTACGGAAATTACAGATATGCTGATGTAATTATCAATCACAAATATATCAGTCTTTCTATATGGGGAAATAAGCTAGAACATTTATTAAAATACCAAAAGACTGAGTCCCAAAGCCAGAAAGTCAAAGCCATCAGAGTAGTTATGAAATTGGTACAGGTAGATAAAGTAGAAAGCACCCACATTCTCAAGCCTTTAAAACAGAACAGGCTACCTCAGGCAAAGGTCCTCCTCTCCCCACTCACAGCAACCACCCAGCATCCAGGAAGCGTGCTCCCAGCAGCTTCAGCCCCTGGCAGTCCTGAGCAGGAGTCCTTAGCAGAAATTCTGGCTGACTCAAAAAGGGGTTCGCGCTTCCACTGCTACTGCCTCTGCTGTTGCTGGCTCCGCCACCATCGCCACCACTGCTAGCCACTGCAGAACTCTAGCATGGCTTCCACTTCCTCTTGCTCCGCCACTTCCTGCTACGTCAGCAAGTCCAATGGTGCATGGAAGATCTTTAAACCCATAATCCTTAAACCTGGATGGTGAGATACCCTATTTAGTGTGTGTTTCATTCCCTCCTCAAGGCAAATTCAATGGGAATAAGGTTGACCTGTTCCCCTTTGCCTTCCTATTTTTCCCCTCCATTGTAACCATTTTCCCTTGCCTCTTCTATATGAGATAGTTTACCCCCATTCTGTCTCTTGCCATCTCCTCTCATTGTACTACTCTCTCACCTCTTAATTTCACCTTTTAACTATCATCCCTTCCTATTAAATTGGCCCTGTGCCCTCTATCTATGTATATCTGTAAACATATATACACACATTCACATATGTATTCTTATGCCAATATACCCTCATATATATATTTCCATTTCCTTCAACTACTGAGAAAAGTTTCATAAGTTACAATTATGGTTTTTCAATGTAGGAATGTTAATAGTTCAGCTCTGATAAGTTCTTTATGATTTCTTTCCCCTGTTTACATTCTCATGCTTCTCTTGCTTCTTGTATCTGAATGTCAAATTTTTTATTCAACTCTGGTTTTTTCAGCAAGAATGCTTGAAAGTCCTCTATTCCACTAAATGACCATATTTTCCCCTGAAACATGATTCTCAGTTTTGCTGGGTAGGTGACTCCTGGTTTTAATACCAGCTCCTTTGACCTCCAGAATATAATATTCCAAGCCCTGTGATCCCTCAGTGTAGAAGTTGCCAGATCTTGGGTTATCCTGATTGTGTTTCCACAATATTGAAATTGTTTCTTTCTGGATACTTGTAATATTCTCTCCTTAATCTGGGAATTCCAGAACCTGGCTATAATATTCCTAGGAGTTTTCTTTTTAGGATCTTTTTTAGGAGGTGATTGGTGGATTCTTTCAACCTCTATTTTGCCCTCTCATTCTAAAATATGGGGGCAGTTTTCTTTGAGAACTTCCTGGAGGATGTTTTCTAGATTCTTACTTTGATCATGGCTTTCAGGTAGTCCAATAATTTTTAAATTATCTCTCCTGGATCTATTTTCCATGTCAGTGGTTTTTCCCATGAGATATTTCACATTGCCTTCTATTCTTTCATTTGTTTGGATCTGTTTAACAGCATCTTGATTTCTCATAAAGTCATGTATCAGCAATGCCATATTCACAATGCCTATAGAGATTACAAATATGCTGATATAATTATCCATCACAAAATACGTCAGGTTTGCCATTTGGGGAAATAAACTAGAAAATTTATTAAGATACCAAAAGACTGAGTCCCAAAACCAGAAAGTGAAAGCCATCAGAGTAGTTATGACATTGGCACAGGTAGATAAAGTAGAAAGCACCCACATTTTCAAGCCTTTAAAACAGAACAGGCTACCTCAGGCAAAGGTCCTCCTCTCCCCACTCACAGCAACCACCCAGCGTCCTGGAAGTGTGCTCCCAGCAGCTCCGGCCCCTGGCAGTCCTCAGCAGGAGTCCCAACTCAAAAAAAAAAAAAGGCAACTGCCACCAACTGCCAACCGCAGGACCGTTAGCTCGGCTTTTCACTTTCTCTTGCTCTGCTATGTCAGCACGTCCATGGGGCATGGGAGATCTTTAAATCCCATAACCCTTACAAGTCATTAGCTTCCATTTGCTCCAATCTAATTCTGAAGCAATGATTCTCCTCAGTGAGCTTTCGAGATTCTTTTTCCATCTGTCAAATTAGGCTTTTTAAGGCATTCTTCTCTTCATTGCCCTTTTGAGCCTCTTTTTTCCATTTGAGTTAGTCTGTTTTTTAAGGTATGATTTTCCTCAGTAAGGCTGTTGACTCTTGTTTTGTAATTTTCTTGCATTGTCCTAATTTCTCTTCCCATTTTTTCCTCCACTTCTCTTATCTGCTTCTTAATGTCCTCTAAGGCCTGTAACCAGCTCATATTTTCCTTTGAAGATTTTAGTGCAGGAGTTCTGACTTCACTGTCTTCCTCCTGTTCCATGCTTTGCTCCTTTTTGTCCCAAAAATAGGAGTCTAATGTTGGAATCTTCTGTCTGCTTTGTTTGCTTTGCCTGGTCAAGTCACCCCTCAGTCACTTGACCCATGAGCTTTTTGCCACAGTAGGACTCTGCCACCAGACAGGGGAGCTTTTGTCCCAAACGCTGGGGTTTTCTCAGCTGCTGGAGGTATTAGATGGGTGCCCTCTCTGAGGTATCCACATGCTCTGGCAAGCTGGACACACACCCCAGGAGCTCTACCCTAGACTGTAATCCAGATCCAAGCAGGTTAAAGCAAGAGTGATTACCCCTCAGAGTGGTGCTTGGTCCCCCTACACTCTGCAGGCCAGGATCTGAAGCTGCCAGGTGGCACTGGCTGGCTGTGCCAGAGTCTCAACAGCTTCTGGCTCTGGGGGCAAAAGCTACACACTGCCACTTACTGGGTCCCAAAGTTCAGACTGCACTGACCTCTCACTATGTCCTTCACATCTATGTGTTGATAAATCTCGAAATGGCCACAGCTGCTGCTTCACCTGGCGGCTGGTCAGGCCCTCCCTGGGGCTAAAGCATCTGCATAGGGCTGGGTTCGGTTCCCAGAGCACTGTGCTGGCCTATTCCTGCTGGCCTGCTGGGCTGTCCTCAGTGGGAGGTTAACTTCTCTGTGTCATTTTATGGGTTCTGCACCTCCAAAGTTTGTTTAGAATCCCCCTTTTACATGGATTGGGGAAGGTGGAATCCAGTGTCGCTCAGAGGTCTTGCTTCTACACTGGCATCTTGGCTACAACCCACCTTTCAAATATTCTTGATGAGAAAAACAGAGCTAAACAGAAAATTTGACTTTCAAATACAAGAAGCAAGAGAAGCATAAGAAGATAAACAGGAAAAAGAAAGAATATGGAACTTACTAAAGTTGAACTATTTACATTTCTACATGGAAAAACGATAATTGTAACTCATAAGCCTTTTCTCAATTATGGGGATAGTTGAAGAGAATATATATTTTTATTTATGTATACATACATATGTGTATGTATAGGAGGGTGTATGTGTATATAAATACATGTGTGCATGTGTGTATATGTATACATACACAGAGGCCACAAATCAGTTGAATAGGAAGGGATGATATCTAAAAAATTAAATTAAGAGATGAGAGAGGAATATAATGGGAGAATGACAAAGAGAAAGATAGATTAGGGTAAATTAACTCATATGAAAGAGGCAAGAAAAAATGGCCATAATGGAGGGGAAGAGCAGGAAGGTGAAAGGGAATGTGTCAACCATACTCTCATTGAACTTGGCTTAAGGAGGAAATAACACACACACTCAATTGGGTATCTTACCCTGCTGGAAAGCATGGGGGAAGGGAATAACAGGGGATATGATAGAAGGGAGGGCAGATTGGGGGAGAGGGTAGTTAGAAGCAAACACTTTTGAAAAGGGACAAGGTCAAAGGAGAAAATAAAATAAGTGGGGGGGCAGGATAAGATGGAGGATAATATAGTTAGTCTTTCACAATATAACTACTATGGAAACATTTTGCGTAACTACACATGTACAACCTATATTGAATTGCTTTTCTTCCCAGTGGGGGTGGGTGAGGAGGGAAGAATAGAAATAATCTGTAAATCAAAGTTTTAAAAACAAATTTTAAAAAATTTGTGTTTTTCCATGCAACTGGGAAATGAGACATACAGGCATTGGGGTATAGAAATCCATTTTTTCCTACTAGAAAATTAGGAGGGGTGGGGTAGGATATAAGAGAGAAGAGACTGGGGGAAGGATTATTCAGTAGTCTTGCTATCTTGAGGTGGGGTTAGGGGAAAGATGGGGAGAAAATTTATAACTCAAAATCTTGTGGAAATGAATGTTGAAAAATAAATAAATAAATAAAAAGTTAAAAAAAAACAACAACAACAACACCATATTCTGGTCCCAGCTCTGTTGTAAACTGCTCATAGGAACTTGGATAATTCTCACCTTTCTGAGCCTCTATTCTATCATTGCTAAAATGGGAATGATAAAATCATTTTGCTTTAAGGGGTACTCTATCTGTGGGAGACATGTTGAAAAGTTAGAGAAAAATAAGATCATGCTGGGGTGAGGGATATTTTAATATTCTCAGTATTCCTGCATTGGAGTCCTCCAATATCTTACTATAGTATGAAGGCAGCCTTGCATTCTCCAAGACTATACAAATGGAACCCTAGCTCTGACTGGACTTTGGTGAGAGTCTCTTCAGTTATCATCCAAGAAAGAACCTAGTGAAGTTCTGAGAAGCCCATGGATCAGACTGACCAACAGGTACCAAATATTTTTGGAGACAGGATTTCACAAAGAATGTTAACAAGTAGAAGGTTTGGGATGTGCAGTGGTTGAGAGGATGTCTTGGTAGTACTTCTAAATGTTTAACAATTGTCTCTCCAGGAAAAAAAGTATTCATGCCATGTAATTAACATTTTCTCCATAATTTTCTTATGTCTAGATAATCATCATAACAATATATAAAGTCCTGATACTTTCAGTCATTTTTATGTAATCTCTGACTCTCTGTGACCAAATTTTGGGTTTTCTTGGCAAAGATATTGGAGTGATTTCATATTTTCTTCTCCAGTTCATTTTACACATGAAGAAACTGAAGCAGATAGCGTAAAGTGACTTGCTCATGGTCACAGAGCTAGTAAAAGTGGCTGAGGTGATATTTGAAATCACCAAGATGAATCTTCCTGACTGCAGGTCCAGTATGTTATCCACTGCACCATCTAGTTGCCATTCCTCACATGAAGTGATTGCTAATTTCCAAAGTGTAAATACTCTGAATAATAATGTAAATAATGTAAATTTAGCAATCAGCTTTCAAGAACAGATACCAGAGGGGGACAGAGTCAAGATGGTGGAGTAGAAACAGGACTTCCATGGGCTCCCACTTCCACCTCCTCCAATTCATGTAAGAGGTGACTCTGAACAAACTTTTGAGCTACAGAACCCACAAAATGACACAGAAAGCTAACCTCCTGCTGAGGACAGCCCAGCAGGCCAGCAGGAAGCATCCAGTGCAGCATTTTGGGAGCCAAGCCAAGCCCATCATGAGCTGAAGTTTTAGCCTCAGGGAGGCCACAACCAGCCCCTGGCTGGAGGGACTTCAGATCACCAGCAGCTGTGATGGTTTGCAGAATTATCTATCCATAGATGCTAAGGACAAAGTAAGAGGTCAGTGCAGTGTGGACTTTGGTACCTGGGAATTCGGGAGTGTGGTTGGTCTCTGTCCCTGGGGAAAGACATGGCTGAGGCAGAGCTCCTGGCCTGCAGATTGTAGGGAGACCAAGCAACCAGTCTGAGGAGTAATCACTCTTGTTTTAACCAGCTTGGATATGGATTGCTGTCTAGGGTGGAGGTCATGGGGTGTGTGAACAGTTTGCCAGAGCATGGGGAGGCTTCAAGAGAAGGCAACCAACTAATAGCTCCAACAGCTTAGAACCTAACTCCAGTGATTGGGGCAAACCTCCTCCCTCTGGTAGCAGAACTCTACTGTGGCAAAAAGCTCAAAAGTCAAGTAATTGAATGGCAACATGAGCAAGCAAAGAAGTAAAGCAAGCAGAGTAATTTGACTTTAGACTACATTTTTGGAAGCAAAAAGTATCAAAGCATGCAACAGGAGGAAGTTAGAATCCTGCACCAGAAGCTTCCAAGAAAAGAATAAGCTGTCTATAAGCCATAGAGGAGCTTAAGAAGGATTTTGAAAACCAAATAAGAGAACTGGAGGGAAAATTGGGAACAGAAATGAGAATGATGCAGGAAAATTACAAAATGAGAGTCAACAACCTGAATGAAGAAAATAACACCTTAAAAATTAGAATAACTCAAATGGCAAAAGAGGCTCAAAAAAGCCAATGAGGAGAAGAATGCCTTATAAAGCTGAATTAGTCTGATGAAAAAGAATCTCAAAAGCTCACTGAAAAGAATCATTCCTTCAGGATTAGATTGGAGCAAATGGAAGCTAGTGACTTTAATCAACATATAATCAACAATTTAATCAACATACTATTAAATAGATCCAAACAAATGAAAAAAAATAGAAGGCAATGTGATATACATCATTGAAAAACCCACTGACCTGGAAAATAGATCCAGGGGAGATGATTTAAAAATTATTGGAGTACCTGAAAGCCATGATCAAAAAAAGAACCTAGAAATCATCCTCCAAGAAATTCTCAAATAAAATTGTCCTGATGTTTTAGACCCAAAGGGCAAAATAGAGGTTGAAAGAATCCACAGATGACCTCCTGAAAAAGATCCCAAAAAGAAAACTCCTAGTAATATTATAACCAAGTTCCAGAGTTCCCAGACCAAGGAGAAAATATTATAAGCAGCCAGGAAGAAACAATTTGAATACTGTGGAAACACAGGATCTGGAAGCTTCTACATTGAGGGATCACAGGGCTTGTAATATGATATTCCAGAGGTCAAAGGAGCTGGGATTAAAATCAAGAATCACCTACCCAGCAAAACTGAGTATCATGTTTCAGGGGAAAATATGCTCATTCAATGGAATAGAGGACTTTCAAGCATTCTTGATGAAAAAAACAGTGATGAATAGAAAATTTGACATTCAGATACAAGAAGCAAGAGAAGCATGAGAAGGTAAACAGGGAAAAGAAATCATAAGGAACTTATCAAACTATTTACATTCCTACAAGGAAAAACGATAATTGTAATTTATGAAACTTTTCTCAGTATAAAAATAGTTGAAGGGAATATAAATGTGTGTATACATACATACATATGTTTATATAGGAGGGTATATGGGTGTATGAATACATATGTGAGTGTGTGTATATGTGTATAGGTATACATAGACAGAGGACACAAGACCAGTTGAATAAGAAGGGATAATACTTAAAAGGTGAAATTTAGAGGTGAGAGAGGAATATAATGAAAAGAGATGAAGAGAGACAGAATGGGCTAAATTATCCCATATAGAAGAGGCAAGGGAAAACTGTTACAAAGGAGGGGAAGAATAGGAAGGCAAAAGGGAATGGGTCAACCTTACTCTCATTGAATTTGGCTTAGGAAGGGAATGAAATATTCACGGAATATGGTATCTTGCCCTACAGGAGAGTAGGGGGGAAGGGGATGAGAGGGGGGGATGATGGAGGGGAGGTCAGGTTGGGGGGGAGGGAAGTTGGAAGCACACACTTCTGAAATGGTAGAGGGTCAAAATAGAGAATAGAACAAATGGGGTCAGGATAGGATGGAGGGAAATATAGTCAGTCTTTCACAATATATCCACTATGGAAATGTTTTGCATAGCTACACATGTACAACCTATATTGAATTGCTTATCTTCCCAGTAAGGGTGGTTGATGAGGGAGGAAGGAAAAGAATCTAGAATTTAAAGTTTTTAAGTCAAATGTATTTTTTAATATTATTATTTTTATTTTATTACATGTAACTTGGAAATAAGATATACAGGCACTGGGGTATTGAGATCCATCTTGCCCTAATGGAAAGTCAGAAGAGGGATGTGGAAGGATATAGGAGAGAGCAGATTGGGGGAGGGGGTATACAGTGGGATCACTGTTTTGGGGTGGTGGGTAGTGTAAAGGTGGGTAGAAAGTTTGTAACTCAAAATATTGTAGAAATGAATGATGTAAACTAAAAATAAATATAAAATTTAATTAAAAAATTTTGATTGATAGTTATCTCACCTTAAAATGCTTATGATAAATTTAGGCAAAAATACAACCAGGTATCCATTCATCCCTGCTAGCTATTGCCTTCTATCTCTTGCCATTTTGGGGGCTAAAGGCCTTAAGAAAGGCATCTACAATTGGTGCCTCCACTTCCTTTCTTCTCACTATCTCTTTCCTTTCTTTTAAAAAATATTTATTTCAGTTTTAAACGTACACTTTTATAAGATTTTAAGTTCTAAACTTGCCTCATCCCTTGCCTCCCCATTCTCAAGACAGCATGCAATCTGAGGTAGGCTATACTTTTACAATCATCTTAAACATATTGGCACATTAGTCATGTTGTGAAAGAAGGATCAAAACAAAAAGGAAAAACCACAAGAAAAAATAAAAAGCAAAAATGAAAAAGAGAGAAAATAGTATGCTTCAATTAGCATTCACACTCCACAGTTCTTTCTCTGGATGTGGATAGCATGTTCCATCATGAGTCTTTTGGAATTGTCTTAGATCATTGTGTTACGGAGGAAAACTCAATCTAAAGTTGGTCACCACACAATGCTGCTATTACTATGGACTGTGTTCTTTTGGTTCTGCTCATTTCACTCAGCAACAATTCATGCAGTTTTTGCCAGGTTTTTCTGAAATCTTCCACTGTTTCTTATGTCACCTGTCACTGTCAATTATGTCATCTATCTTCCAATGCCACTTTTGTCATCCATTTTCTAATTTCACCTAGGTAACTATTGACCTATGCCTTCTTCCTAGAAGGAAAGAAGGAATAAAAGACAAATACATTTCATATCTCCTGATATCTATTGCTGTGGCGCTCAGACTGTGGCAGTCACTGACATGATATGTCAGTTGATCTCTTGTAACATGAAGTTCTATTCCCTTTCTATGGTACATCTACCCAGAGTTGTTTACTGCAAATCAAATGTTTAAACAGGTGCTTTTTCGGTATCAACTTTACACTGGTGCAACCTTGGTTTTAGGGGGAGTAGATGTTACTGGATCTTACCTGTACAGCATCTATCCTCATGGATCAAATGATAAATTGACCTATATCACCATGGGTTCTAGTTCTTTGGCAACAACAGTTGTATTTGAAGAGTAATTTAAACATCTGGAATCTTTAATGACTTGGAATCTGGGAGCAACAAAGATCTCTATGTCATCAGCAAGACCAATTGGACTTCCTCCATCCATTTTATATTCCCAACAAGAAAGGAAGCATGTTTGGCAAGTACAAATGTGAGAAAGGGACTATTGCTATTCTTACTGAGAGAATCACTTCCCTGGAAATGGAAGTGCTGGATGGAACAGCACCGACAATGGGCACTTCCTAAAAGGGCTTGCTTATCAACTCTGTTGAATTAGAAAGTGTGGGGTTGCCTCTAGGTCACCTTTTATAAAACAAACTCATCACTAATAAAAAAAATGGTAATTATGTAAGGAAAAAATGGAGCAGTTGGGTGTGGCAGTGGAGAGAGCACTCATCCCAGTTATAAGGACCTGTGTTCAAAGCCGCTCTCCAACATTTTCTAGCTGTGTGACCCTGGGCAAATCATTTACCCTCATTGACTCCAAAAATAGAAATAAAGTGGAGAGTCATTATGAGGGGTGAACTTTAAGGGACTTACAGTGATGTGTCATGTTTTCATAAGAGAATGAGAGGATAAAAACTCCAACATTAAAAAAATGTACAATTATCTTTTTTTTATTGTGCTACATTATGAAAATGCTTATTTTTTCCATAATTTAAAAAAATTTAAAGAAAGGGAAAAGAGAACTAAATTTCCATGGGTTGCCAAAGTTAAGGTGGTTAAAGCTTAGATTTGTGAGGGATAACTTGCAGTAAAATTTCCCCATTCTGAACATCCTATATACATTGTTATTACTACCTTATACTTTGTAACAAAGTTCAGTATTGTTTCATATATATATATATATATATATATATATATATGCATATATATGCCGTTGTGTATTTCAAGGTAATGTAAGAGCTATTGAGTATTAATACAATTGATTGGATTAACTATTGAGACCAAATTTGAGGGGTTTTTAGTTTGGGAAAAGGAATGGTAGTGTGAGAGGTAGCAAAGTGGTAAGTTTCTATAGCACTGTAAGAATTGCTGAAACAAGACTACTGATAAAAAGTACTAGACAGTAGCCTTGGCAAGAAGTTGGATTCCCAGTTCCCAGAGAACCCCTAGATAATACTAAAAATGAAATAATGTAGAATAAAAGGAGCTGACAGCAGCAGGTGGATTTGACAGATCAGGAAGCAGACAGTGGCCTTGGGACTCTCAGACCCAGATAAGGATACATCTCGGTTGGACTGAAGGGGGCTCAGTATTCTGGGGTTGTTACTGCACTTGCGTGGTGGACCTCATATATTATGAATGTTATCTAACAAAATTAGAGCTTCATTAGTAATAATTATGGTAATGAATTTAGATTGCTTTGTGCTGATTGGTTGGCATTTATAGGAAGATTGTGAGCTTGCCTTACCAATCAATGGTAAGGTAGGACAGTTGAGAGGGTGTGGAATTCCCACATTAGGGTTTTATAATCATGCCTTTGCCTTCTGTAGGGTGGTTCTTCCTTCTGGCTCTTTGTCAGATTGGAGACGCTTTTTCTTGCGAGATCATAATAAACTCTTTTCTACTTTCTACCTTAAGAAGCCTCTGAGTTTAATTTGGGCAAAGGTCTTTACTGTCCCACACAGATATTTATCAGATATTCCCATTATTGAAAATTACTTTTTACTCATAAAAATATTATCAATGTGATTTTGGGCATTAATGATAATAGCCAGCATTTATATAGCACTTTGAAGTTTGCAAAGAACTTTACATATTTTATCTCACTTGATCCTCACAACAATCCTGTGAAGTAGTGTAATAGTAAGGGTATTTGAAGATCTTCCCTTCCCCTTAATGGGCATTGCTTGGAGCCCAACAAGAGAAGCTTGATTAGGGGAGGTTTGTTTTTCGGGAAGGCCCACATCTCCTGTTACTTTGTAATTAGGCAGTGGGTCATGAAGGTTGTGATATCCTCTGACCCTAGAGAAGGCTATATATACCTCTGAGGTGATGTTTTGCTTTGGGGCTCACTTATGGGAAAAGTTGTATGATTTGGCCAGATGAGACCCTGAGCAGCCTTTGAACACCCCAGCTTTGAAAACCCAGATGTTGGTGCTTCTCTCTCTGGTTACTATGTATGTATGGAATGGTCTGACAGTTAGAAGCTCTGTCTGTTGGTCTGTTGAATTGTGTTATTTTCTCTGTCTGTATTTCTTGTCTGCTTGCAATTTCTCTTTGTTTTTTCTTTAAAGTTCAGGGCATAGACATTTTGCCCTAAACTAAGTGATATATTTGTTTGATTAAAGTAAGATTGTTAACCCTTTTTGAGTTGCTTTATTTTTTAGAAAAGCAGACCAAAAACCTGTGCTAGCAGCCATCCTGGGTGTGCTAGGGTGCTTGCTGTTACAGGTGGGTGTTATAATAATCTACATTTTACAGAGGGGGAAACTGAGGCTAAGAGAGATTAAGTGAATTGCCTGGAGTAAAAAGTGGCTGAGACTGGATTCAAGCTCAGATGTTCCTCACTCTGAGATGAATACTTCATCCACTAGGGCATCAAGCATTAGCCAATAATCAGGAGAGTATCCTGGGAGAAATTCAACTAGGAATATTCAAGTTAGGCCGTTAATAAAACCATGGTGTGGGGCGGCCAGGTAGCACAGCGAGTAAGAGCACTGGCTCCAGTGTTGGGATGACCTGGAGATCGAATCCTGGGCTCAGACACTTAGCACCCACCCAGAAACAGCTGGCCGTGTAACCTTGAGCAAGTTACTTAACCCCAATTGCTTAGGGGCAGCCAGGTGGCTCAGCGAGTAAGAGTACCGGCTCCAGTGTTGGGATGACCTGGATCAAATCCAGGCTCAGATACTCAGCACCACACCCAGAAATAACTGGCCATGTAACCTTGAGCAAGTTACTTAACCCCAATTACTTTAAAAAAATAAATAAATAAAAATAAATAAAACCATGGTGCACTTTTTTTGAGTGGCAGTCAGGGGTAAGTGACTTATCCAGTGTGACACAGATAGTAAGTAATCTGAGGCTGGATTTGAACTCTGGTCCTCTTGACTTCAGGACCAACATTCTTTCTACTGTGTCACCTAGCTGCCCCTTACAATATATTTTAAAAATATATAAATATGCCAGACAGTATGTTCATAGATATTTACTATCTGTGGGTATCTATAATAGATGGTTTTTGATCCATGGATGGATAGAGAACTATCCACAAAGCCTGAAAGACCTGGGTTCAAGTTCTGCCTCTGACATATACTGGCTGGCTGTGCAAGCCATGGTATGACCTTGGCCTATCAGTGCTCTAGCAACTCCCTAAAACTATTAAGTTGCAGAGAGAGTATCATTTTGCATTGTTAGAGAGAATTTCCTCACCTGGGAGTTCCCCATACCAATAAAATCAATGGTTCAGTCCCTGTCACTAAATGTGCATCTGTTAAAGCCCTTACTTCCTGGCCTATACTTATTTCATTTTCATGATGTCAAGTCACACAAAGCTCAAAGTTTTCATTTGGTTAACCAAGTGGCATGATTTCAAGCTTCTCCTGAAGCCCACAAATGTCCTTTTCCTGATTCCATAAGAAATGTCCTGGTCATCCCCGAAATAACACTACCTGATGACCATGAAGGTTGATGTATAAGGCCATCTTTGATTGTAGCACTGCCTAGAGGAGGTCAACGGATCTTCTTTGTGCAGCACCAAGAGACCCAGAGTGCTACCAGAATCATCCTGGAAGACTAGATTAGACCAGCACTTCTTAAAACTGAAAGAAGAGGAACTTTTTATATTTAAAAGTATTGTGTTTCATTCTATTCCATCCATTCTTGTATATATAAACCCTGAAGTCTAAGACAATACCAAATTTTTAAAAACTCTGAAGGAAGAAGACCTTAAGGCAGACACTAGGATGCTTCCAAAATGCCTGTGAGGACAGAAGGTGCTGGACTCCCTCCCAACATCTGTATAACATACTGCTACAAACTGCACAAATCTCACCTACTTCACAATTTTGCTACAGGATGTGTGGCTTTAGCTAAGTCACTTGACCTCTCTGGTCCTTAGTTTCCCTTTATATAAAAAGAAGGATTTAGGCTAAAAAACCCTTAAAGTCTCTTCTGGCACAAAATTTTCTGATGCTATGTTCAGTTTCTTTTCCAAGGTGCACCAATCCAAAACCAAGTCACACAAGTATTCATCTTACAAGGGGTGGCACAATGTTTAAAGCACTAGGCCTGGAGTCAGGAAGACTCCTCTTCCTGAGTTCAAATCTGGCCTCAGACACTTACTAGCTGTGTGTCCCTGGGCAAGTCACTTAATCTTGTTTGCCTCAATTTTCCAATCTGAAAAACGAGAAGGAAATGACAAACCACTCCAGTTCTTTCACTAAGAAAAATGCCAAATGGGGTCCTGAAGAGTCAGACAGGACTGAAATGACTGAGTAGCAAATTCATCTTATGAGAAGTGCTGATTTCTCCTGACATTTTGGACTCCATTGTGCTACCTATCTCCTTCCAATGAAGGACCCTGGAAACATTGCTCTGCAGCTTAAGGACAGCTCTGGATCAGGGCTGCAAAGTATGTAATATAGACCTGGAGCACTCTCTAGCAGCCATTTCCCAGATTATTGTCTTTCTACCAGAGTGTCAGTAAACTTCCTCTCACAGAATGTCAGAGTTGAAAGCGGTCTCAAAGACCTTCTTGTCCAACCTGCACCCAATGAAGAACCACTGCTACAATTAACCGAACAAATGGTGAACTGGACCCTTTGTGAAGATCCAAAGTCAGGAGATTACCTCATTACCTGGAGGTAGGGGAAAGGGAGTGAGCCATTTTACTTTTAGAAAGCTCTAATTGCTGAGTTTTCCTTATGTTGAGTCAAAATCTGCCTCTCTGCAATTTCTATCTAATACTTCCAGTTCTACCCCCTGGACCAAAGAGGAACAAACCTAAGGCCCTTCCACATGACAATCCTTCAGATCTGCAGGGTAGCTAGCTAATTTTGTGCCTGAGACAAGAGTATACAATTGCATACACCCTCCATCCTAATGGCTGTGTTCTAGAAATAGTAGATCCACATTTTTAGACTCTTTTTGTACCTTCCAGTTTTTCCAGCATGGGCCAGGTCCCATTCTTACCTTCCCTCTGTTATGACTCTGGTTTAAGTACTTGAAAATAATTATTATGTCTTCCTAAGTCTTTTCCTCTCCAGGATAATCATCCCTAGTTCCTTTAACCAATCTTCACATGACAAGAACTCAAGTTCCTTCTCCATCCTGGTTACCCTTACCTGGACACTCTCCCTTCCTAAAATGCAGTGTTCAGAACTTAAAATAATGCTCCAAAAATAGCATACTCCAGCACAAAGTACAGCAGGACTATCAGCTCCATAGCCTAGATCCCATTCCTATCTTGACACCTTCTAAGATCACATTAGTTTTGAGGACTGTCATTTCTTCCTGTTGACTTGACACTGAGATCTTTTTCAAATAAATTTTCACATTTCTCCTCGTCTATAAAATAAGAGCATTGATTAGATGGCCTCTAAGGTCCTTTCTGGATCTAGACCTATGATCCCTATCAGCATGTTCTTATGAAGTTAAGAACTCAATCTTGTGAGTAAGACTCTGCAGGTTTTCCAATTAAATTTCATCTTGCTAGATTTCTCCCGATGTTCTGACCTATTGAAATCTTTTTGGATTCTGTCATCCAATGCATTAGCTATGCATCCTATGCTCTCTTTGCCTTTGTAAGTCATTGATAGAAATGTCAAACTGCATGAGGCCAAATACAGATCCCTGATGTACTCCACCAGAGACCTCCTTCCTAGTTGACATGGAACCATTAATGAGTAGACTTTGGGTTCGGTTTTTGTTGTTCAGTCATTTTTTAATCATGTCATAGTCTTGTTACTAATTTGGGGTTTTCTTGGCAATAATACTGGTGTGGTTTGCCATTTCCTTCTCCAGCTTATATTTTACAGATGAGGAAACTGAGGCAACTGAGGGTTAAGGGATTTACCCAAGGTCACACAACTAGTAAAAAAATGTCTGAGCCCAGATTTGAACTCATAAAGATGACTATTCTTAATTCCAGGTCCAGGACTCTATCCACTGCATGACTTAGCTGACCCAGTCCTAATCCCACCTAAATATACAATTGTCTAGCCCATATCTCTTCATCTACTCCACAAGATACCAAGAGAGCCTTTATCAAATGATTAGCCAACATCCAGATAAATTTAACCTAATGTTGAAAATGATAACAAATTCAATCTGTCATTATCTGTTCTTGAAGCCATTCAGGCCCTTTGTGATTATTACTTCCTTTTTGGGAACTTCAACGACCATCTTTTTAATAAAATTTTCCAGAATTGTGCCTAGAACACAAAACAAGATAATTAGTCTACAATCAATTTCTACCACTAGATAGATATTGAACATAGCATTGGAGATGGTCTGAGAAGCTGCTAACTGAGGTTCAAGAAGCTGGCCAACATGTTTGTCAACAAGCATAGAATTTTTTGCACACATCAGCTTCCATCTAAAACACATATGAGTCATGAACTACATTGATTAAGGGACATAAAACATATCAAGGCTTTTTGTGAACTTGTGTTGTACACTCAACCTTTTTCATCTTGAAAATCAGGATACTGTTTTTAAATGGACTCACATAGAGGCCAATGGAAAAGTGCAAGATTTATGTGAACAGGGTTCAACAAATAAACCAAAAAGGAACTTCAAAGAACAAGACAAAAGATGTCTGGGGGATTATAAGATAGGAAAAGAAAATTGCCTTATCATTTGGTTAAAATGATGGGTGACAGATAGATAGCCCTCCCTTTCTACTGTAATCCTAAAAATATCGAGAGAAAGCAAGGAAAAACTTTTGGTTGTTAGGTGGATTTTCTATGGTTAATTTAGGAAAGGACATGGACAGGAGATGCACAGGGTATACTGCCATAGAAAGATTGTGTTGCATATAATTGGAGGGAACATTGACATTGATAAGATTATAAACCCATTTGAGTATATAAGAATATATCAATATCAATATTAGTGCATCTGTATATATAATGGGACTCTCATTCAACTACCAGAAAAGAGTAGACAAACTATAATACTACCTGCTGTTCCCTACCTCCCGCCCCCAATCCCGTAGGTTCTGAAGACCTGGTAAATCTGTTGATATCCATAATTTTTAAAAATCTACCCTATGGGGCAGGTAGGTCATGGAATAGATAGAGCACTGGCCCTGGACTCAAGAAATGCTAAGTTCAAATCTGGCCTCAGATACTTATTAACTATGTGACCCAAAACAAGTCACTTAACCACAATTGCCTCCCAAAACAACAAAACAAAAACCTTTTCTATGTTCTAAACTCATTTTCATATTATTTCTAGGGTTTGCTTCTGGTTTTTTGTTTATTTTATTTTTATAGGGAAAAGAAAAAGGGAAAGTCTCATGAAAAGTTTCTCTTCAAGCTCTATAGATTCTATCTGATTATCTAGCCTAGTGTCATCCCATACCTGATCCTCAGTTTTACAGAGAGTCAGAGGAAGTAATGTGTTAGAGCCAGCTCAAACTGACTTTGGAGAGCTGGTTGTTAAATTTGTGCATTTATACTTTGGAAACATTTAACTCAGGACTTGATTTATTGTTTTATTGGTGGTCTAGACTTAAGAAAGTGATAGAGGAAATTTTTATGATGGCAGTGAAACTGAAAAGTGTGTCAGGGTAGATTGATTTTTAAGAAGCTGTTCACCATTTACCAGTATGTTACCAAGTGTTACAATTTACCCCTGGTTGAAGGTGACATGGTACCTTTTCCATTTGAAATGGGGCTCTGAAGACATGGAGAAGTCTAACAGGATATTCATCATGGATCGGATATGATTCTTATTTTTGGAGGGAATTCCCAAATTGAGAAGATCACAGAATATTTTTCTCATATAGGTATACACATACATGGGTCACAAGAAAACACCAGTTATACTCCCAAAGTATGTTTGGAAGCATTGGTGTAGGTCTCATGTCTGGACTGGGCTTTCTCTTAGATAGTGATTAACTGGAGAATTCCTACATAGCTGTTCTAGATTCCTCACTCACTTGTCTCTAGAGAAGCAGGTGAGTCAGTTTTCAAAGCTCAGAAGCACATAGGAGAGCGATGGCCGGGTAAATAGCTTCACCGGACCACTGGGAAGTGGAGTTTTTCTAATTAGAATAAAGTTCACATGGACACACAGTTCAGGTATTCATCACCTCTTCTCCATACTACTGAAATAGCCTTTATATTATACTTTTCACCTCAGTTCTCTCCCCATTGCAGTCCATCCTCCACTTATCCACCAAAGGTTAGACCATGTCACCTCCTACGTGCAGTAAATTCCACTGACTCCCTCCAGAATCAGATATAATTTCCTTTGCCTAGCAGATAAAACCCTTCATGACAGCTAGATGGTGTCATGTGTAGAGCAATTGGCCTGGAATCAGGAAGACCTGAGTTCAAATCCATCCTCTATTCAAATCCACTTAGTAACAGTGGGACTCTGGATAAGTCATTTAACCTCTGTTTCCTCAACTTCAAAATGGGGATAAAAGCACCTAACCCACAGGGTATAATAGGAATGGGATATAAGATCTTCCCCTGCGCATTAAAAGACCTCACATGGAACCTGTTAATAGAAGTTAAGTGAGGCTTGCTTACAGGAAGGCTTTCACACCTTTTGTTAATTTCTAATTAGGCATTGAGTCTTGAGGGTTATGATGCCTTCTGGCTCTAAAAAAGGCATATATACTCGGAGGTTAGCATTTTACTTTGGGGCTCACTCATTAGAAGAGTATTCTTGTGATTTGACCAGATGAGTAGTATAGGTAGTAGTATAGTATATTAGTGGTATAGTAGCAGCCATTAAGAAGCACCCCAGCTTTGAAAAACCCAGATGTTGGTGCTTCTCTCTCTGATAACTACATATACACCCCCTTGGTCAGACAGTTGGATCTGTCTGTTGATCTGTGCTAATTTCTCAGACAGTTACAAGTCCTGTCTGTCGGTCTTTATTTCTCTGCTTGTATTTTCTTTGTTTGGATTTTCTCTGAAGTTCAGATTGTTGACTCCTTGAACAGTTGTCTTTGCTAGTAAAGCAGAGCTAAGAACCTGTGCTATCAGCCATCCTGGGTGTGCCAGTGTGGTTGTGGCTACACAGGGTTGCTGTGAGTATCCGATATGCTAATATTTGTAAAGTGTTTAGGACAATGCCTGGCATATAGCAGATGCTCTGTATATTTATCCCTCTGTTTCCCTTCATAGCATTGTCTTTCCTCACCTGTCCCATCTTCATATGCTTTATCCCTCTCTACATAGCTATACTGCTCTTGCTGCTGTTCCTCACACTTGGCACTCCCTTTCCAATCCCCTTAACTTGCACTGGTTGTCCCCCATACACTGAATGCTCTTCCCTCTTAATGATGACTCTAGATTTCCTTGACCTCATTCAAGGCTCACCTCATAGTTCCCCTTTGTAAGAGGCCTGTCCTTATCTCCCCATACACCAGATGCTAATATGTTCCCCTCTGAGATTCTTATCCATCTACTCTATATTTTTGTATGTACCTAGTTATTTGCATGTTTTCTCCCATTAGAGCATGAGTTCCTTGAGGGCTAGGACTTTTTTTTTGGCCACACTTTGGATGCCTAACACTTGGCACAGAGAAATGATTTAATACATATTTGTTAAATAACTGAATTCCTTTCTATTCCCTGAGCATGTCCTCATTTTTCCTGCTTCTTTACCTTTTCTTAATTCATTCTCTACATAGTGACTGTGCTCTATTTGGCCTGCACAAGCTTTGCCTACTAAATTCTACCCAGCCTTCAAGACCTGGCCTAAATGCCATCTCCCACATGAAGCCTTTCCTAACCCCTCTAACTGGAAGTCATCTCTCCCTTTCTTAAACTCTCATAATGTTTTGCATATCCCTGCCATATTGCAATTTATATTATTTCTTTTTCTTTCATTCATCCTATTAGAGTTCAAGTAAACTACTTTGAGGACAGGAATCTTTTCTCATATATCTTTAAATCTTACTGATGTCTAGCAAAATGCTTTACTTATAATATACTAGGAACACATTGAATTGTTGTTGCTATTGCTAAAATACTTTAGAAAAATATCTACAACTACCTACAGCCAGTGCCTCCACTTCCTCTCTTCTTCCACTCTTTAAAATCCTCTCTAGGGGTGGCTAGGTGGCACAGTGAATAGAGCACCAGCCCTGGAATCAGGAGAACCTAAGTTCAAATCCAATCTCAGACACTTGGTACACTTACTTACTAGGGCAAGTCACCTAACCCCAATTACCCTCCCCCCCCAAAAAAATCCTCTCTAATCTGGCTTCAGAACTTTTCATTCAACTGAAATTATTCTCTCCCACATTCTCTTAACTGCCAAATCAATGTGCTACTCTTAATTCTCATTCTTCTTGTCTCCTTGTTGTTGTTCAGTCATTTTTCAGTCATGTCTGACTCTTTGTGAGTTTGGGGGGTTTTGGGGGAAGGGTGAGAGTAAAGAAACTCGAGTTGTTTGTCAATTCCTTTTCCAGCTCATTTCCATTCCTCATTTCCTCAAATGAGGCAAACAGGTTTAAGTGACTTGCCCAGGGTCACACAGCTACTAAGTACCTGAAGCTAGATTCGAATTCATGAAGATGAGTATTCCTGACTGTCGTCCCAGCACTCTATCCACTGTACCACCTAACTGCCCCGAATAAACTACAGTGGGTTCCCATTCCCTCTGAAATCAAATATGAACTCTACCATTTGCAGTTAAAGCTCTTCAGACCTGGTCCCTTCATATCTGTCTAATCTTTTAACACATTATTCATCTTCATCTGATCTATGATGCATCCACAACTCACGTTCTGTTCCTCACAAACTCCTCTCCATCTTCTATCTTTGTGCCTTTTCACCAAAATGTTTTCTCTCCCCACTATGAATATTTTGCTTTCTTTAAGATTCGTCTCAAGAGCCACTCTCCCCAATATCTCCTCCCCCTAATTCCCTTAGTTTGCAATACCTTCTCCCTTAAGTCTACCTTTCATCTACTGTGTATTTGTTTTGTATTTGATAATTTACATAGGCCAGGGGTGGAAAACCTGTGGCCTCAAGGCCACATGTGGCCCTCTAGGTCCTCAAGTGCAGCCCTTTGACTGAATCCAAACTTCACAGAACAAATCCCCTTAATAAAAGAACATATAATAAAAGAATACCATAAAAATAAATATTAAAAAATATAAAATAAATAATATAATAAAAGAATTCCCTAAATAAAAGGATTTGTTCTGTGAAGTTTGATTCAGTCAAAGGGCTACACTTGAGGACCTAGAGGGTCACATGTGGCCTCTGAGTTACAGGCTTCCCACCCCTGAGGCAGTCTCCCACATTAGAGTCTATGCTCCCTGAGGTCAAGAACTTTTTTCCTTAATTTTTATCTGAATCTTTTGAATGTAGCACAGTGTTTGGCACATAGTAAGTGTTTAATGCTTGCTGACTTTTAAAAATACTATTTCTAGAATTCTTCAATAGTTCTTCAATTTACCTACACATTCCTGTTGATATTTAGTATTAATTTAGTTTTCAAAAATTTGAGAACATTGGGATTGGGAATTAAATTACTTCTGGGTAAATGTGTGCTACTTTCATAATTAGAGAATTAGCCACAGGAATCCTGTTAACATAGCACTTCTGAAATTTTAGGATAGTATTTATTAAATTTATTAGCTGGGAAAAAAATTATCTAAAATTTTTCTTTTAGCCTTCAACATTCACCTCTCCAGGAAGGAAAAAAAAAAGACAATGTGGGATAATCCAGGATGGGAGAGAGAGAGAGAGAGAGTGAGTCACCTAGGTTCAAAACTTTCCTCTTCTCTAAAATGAGTAGTTAACCAAAAGCATATTCAAAGTTTTACCTTTTTATGATTCTAAGCAGAGAGACTCATAAAATCTGATTTAGGGCCATAAAATCCTAAGTCCTCCCTCTTACAATATTGGCTTGGGCAAAATATTTAACTTCTCAATGCCCCAGACTAAATGTGGATGAATGAAATCATAGGTCTGTCCCAGCCTACCCCCTTAACCCCCACTCTCCCAAAAGAAGAAAATGAAATTCTGTCATCTGCTTATGGAAGGAAAAAAAGGATTGAATAAGCATTTCTATAAAAAGGACTTTTCTTAAAATATTACAATTGTCATACATTTACTATTCATTACATTTAGGGATTTTTATTTTAATGACTTTTTAGAAATACTTAATCTTATAGAAGCAGAATACTAATTACTGCACTCGTGTTAGAATAGGAAAAACAGCAAATTACTCAAATTTTAATTATGATATTCAGTTTTTAAACAAGTGTGTAATAATTGACTTTGTGTGCAATAATTGATTTGTCATTTAAGCAGTAATTTTTTATGCAAATGGACTACTTTTTTAATGTGTGCACCAGTTATTATAAAATTAATTACTGAATATAATATCTCACAGAATTGACTACCAGGAGGTTCTCTAACTGGCTTATCCATTCATGCAAAAGCTTGGTTTTTATGTGCAGTGATCAGCTTTATAACCCAAAGAAATTAAACGGTATTCTCTGAGCTTGCTAAATGTGCCTATCATTGTAATTATCCTTTTGAAATGCTTTACAAACATTGTTCCTTAGGCTCCATGATAGTGAATTTACACAGTAGCCCTAAAAGCTAGGTAAGCATCTTTAATTTTGATTTTCAGATGGGAAAATTGGTTTGGAAATGAAAGATTAAAATCTTGGAAGAGATATACAGTATTTAATGTCCTTGGCTGTTTGTGCTGTTGGAGAATCATTTACAGTAGGCAGAGGTCAGCAGTTTTGGCTGTATGTGGAAGAAAGCAGAGGTATAACAAGAGTGAGGCAATTATAATGGGTATAGTCCTCGTTGGGGAGGAAGGGAAGGAAAGTGAGGAGAAATGTGACAAAAGAAAAAAATAAACTTCATTGATGTTTTTTGTTTTAGCTTATAGACATTTACAAGCATGTTTCCCCTCAATTATCACCAAAACATGCACCTTCCTTTGTAACAAAGTAAGACACTTAAGTAGAACTAAATGACTATATCCTGATAGGGTAAGCAATATTCTCTGCCCTTAGTCCCCTGCCTCTCCACTGAAAAGAGGAAAATGCTGCTTCATGTCTTTTCTGGAGCCAAGAAAGCTCATTATAATTACTCAGCATTCAACTTTATTTTATATTACTTTTTCATATCCTATATTGTTTTTGTGGTTCTTCTAACTTCACTTGGAATCGGTTCATATAAATCTTCTGTTATTATTCACATTTGTCATTTCTTATGGCATGATAATATTCCATTACACACACACATTTTATACACACGCATACACACACACATACACACACATACACCACAGTTCACTCAGCCTTCCCCCATCAAGCAATACTCTCTTTGATCAGTTTTTTTTTCTTTTTTGCTAAAACAAGTTTTTATGTCAATGATGTCATAATGCTGAAATTGACAGGGATGTCATGAAAATACTGAAGACACTTTTAGTTACCTTAGTAAGTATCTTAGCCAACTCTCCTCAGGCTCAATGTGCACTGAAGATAATGAAGAAGTGGTGTTCAGTCAAATATTGCTCTCCTGAGGGGAAACAACCAAGTAATTGCTCCTCACTTTGTATCCCAAACTTCACTACAAGCTCCACCCTGCTCGAGTTTAAAAAAAGTCCCTTATCAGAATGAACCTATTCTGCCTCTGAATTGTTTGAGAGTCATTCTTTTGTTTTGTTTTGTTTTCATAATGATAACAATGAAGAATTCCGGATTTTTCTTATGCAGTTTACTTTTTTATAATTAGAGTAAATTACCGTAGTGTTGCAATATGGCTGTCACAGAATCATAGATGTATGAGTTGGAAACAATGTCAGAGTCCATATTGTCCAACCTGTATCTGAAGGAATACCCACCATAACCTGCCCAATAAGTAGTCAGTTATCCAGATTCTGCCTGAAGACTTCCAAGGAGGAGAATACATTTCCTTTTGAAGTGAACTATTTACTTTTTAAACAAGTCTAATTATTATAAAGGTTTTTTGGGGGGTGGGAGGGTGCACCAAGCCTAACAAGCCTCTTTTTACCTTCTGCCCATTGCTCCTAGCTCTTCCCTCTATGAACAAACAGAGTAAGTCTAATTCCTCCTCCATATGCTCGGCCTTCCAATACTTGAACACAGATCCCCCTCTCAGTCCTCTTTTCTCTTTGCTAAGCATGAATTTCCTTCTACTGATTCTCCTATGGCCCTTTACTGTTCTGGTTGCCCTTCTCTATACACTCTCCAGTTTGTCATATACTTATAAATGGTGGTCTTCAAAACGAGAGTTCTTGATAAGTCTGTGAAGTCTTGTTTTTAAAGGTTTAATAACTCTCAATATCAGTGGTTAACCTGGTAATCCTATATATTATATTCTATGCATTTAAAACCATGATTCTGAGGACAGACTGGGTTTTACCAGACTGCCTGGGGTATACATGACAAAAACGAGAAGAACTCTTGCTCCAAGGAATTAAAGTAGATTCACCCACCCAATGCAGAGGTATACAGTGAGTGTGATAAGTGGCAACACATTTCAAAAGAAAAATTATGCAATAGAGGTAATATAAAAAATATAATGTATCGTTGGAAAGGCAGGTGGATGCAGGACAAATATCATTAAATATGGCATCAGAAACCCTATGTTTAATTTTATTATTATTATTATTAGCCATGATCTTGGTCAAGTCATTTAACATATTGTGGCCTCAGTTTCCTCATTTGAATAATGAAGGAGAAAGACTAGTTGTCCTTGAAGGTAGATTATAGTTCTAAACCCATTACCCTATGATCACAAGAAAGCTGTATAACTGTGAAGGTGGGTCACCAGAGATAAACAACCCCTATATAGCCCACATCCTCTACCAACATCCAGTCAAAAGATTCAGAGGAACCCACCCTCTCCTCCCCACCCCCCAGTACACTGGGTGAGCCCCTTGTGGACAATCGATGGGACAAAAACAAGAGTTGTAAAGGATAAGAGAGTGAGGATAAGTTATGATCTGCATTATTGGAAGGTTTATTTACATAGGTGAGATCTCAGTATCAAAGTTTCCATCAAAGCATCAAAAGAATTATTATAGCAAAATCACCATAGTCATTTTTCCAATAGGCTAGAGAGGAGCATTATAAGTCACAGGGAAGCTGAAAGTGATGGAAACTAATGAATTAACTAGGTTCTTGCTGTAATTTCAACACTCATAATAAAATATATAACAAGCATCAAGTAAAGGAGTTATGAGTGACTGTCTTCCTATGAGGGCACCAGTATAGCCTTCTTATGGCATGGGGGCGTGGGGGGTGCAGGGCCCAGCAGGGTGGAGAACAGGAAGGGAATACATGTTTATATAGTGCCTATGATTTGCTTAGTGCCAGGCACTGTGTATTAATATCATCTCATTTGATACTAACAAAAATCCTACAATAAAAGTACTGTTACTACTCCCATTTTATAGTTGAGGAAGTAGAGACAGAGATTAAGTGACTTGACCAGAGTTCTACTGCTAGTAAGTGTCTGAGGCTAGATTGGAACTCTTTTATTCCTGACTACAGGCCCAGCAGTCTATCCACTGTGCCATCTAGCCATGAAAGCTAGAGTTGGGAACCATTTAGGTTTCATCTCTAAAAGATATTAGTCTAATCCGAAGAGAAGAAATCTGTCGGCAGAACTGCTGGGAAGGTGCTTCAAGTCAAGTGCCAAGCACACATGAGCAGCTAGGGTAGGAAACTCTGTCTGATCTTTAGTGATATGGTCACAGAAACCATAAAAGGTGTCCAAAGAATTTATTTATTTTTTTGCCTTTTGGAGGGCAATTGGGGTTAAGTAACTTGCCCAAGGTTACATGGCTAGTTTTTTCACATGGGTGTTAAGTGTCTGAGGCCGGAACTGAACTCAGGTCCTCCTGACTCCGGGGCCAGCACTTTACTCACTGCACCACCTAGCCCCCCTGTCCAAAGCATTTCTGAGAGAGGAATGTGAATTTGGGAAAATTAAAAGCAAATCATAGGAATCCCATACATACTTAGTAACAGAAATTTCCCTTTAGGGAAAATAGCTATTTTCACTTCCCATATATTACTTCTTGGTCAATCGACTTGCAGGAGGGTCTGGGGCATAAGATGAGATGTTAAATTGATACTGTATATTTTTATATTTCCTCGTGAGGCTTGGTAAATATTAGGATGATTTTCCAAGGCATATTGCAAAATCTCTTTCTCTGAAAATTTTTCTTTGTTTGTTTAAAAATAGAATAGATTCTCACCTGTCTAGAATGATTTAATTTAGTGGTTTCCAAAGGTGAGTTTTGACCTCTCTGAAGGTTAGAGTGAAGCACTTGTTAAGGCAACCAGAGTAGGGGAGCTTTGAACAACTGTTAGGGGATTTGAACAACTGTTAGACAGTGAAGACAGATGGTGTTAACTCTTGCCTGCCTTTCCTTCTGGCCAACCACCATTAATCCTTCACAGTATGCAAAACAACTGGCATCGACTTCCCCACTTGAATTTCTCCAAAAACCTTCTTCTGGACTTTAAAAAGGGGAACATATCACTTTCCTATTTTTAACAAAATGGAGATTCTATCATGATTGTGTCATATGGAATACAATGAATGGGCCACAAGAATAAAATCAACCTTAGGCAAAGTTTATACTGGCAAACTTGGTGTTTGGCATCATACCCCCTCTGATCTAGTGTTCTTCTTCCCCACCTTGGTATTTCTATTTCCTAAGGTATATGTCCTATATTGTATCCCCTAAGGCCTGGTTCTCAGAAAGATAGAAGTTGATTCCCATTAGGATTTTAGTTGTAAATGATTTAAGGTATTGCCCAAAGCAGCACAGTCTTCAGAGTCTGGAAGAATTGTATTTGAATCTTGCCTCAGTCACTTCATAGCTCTGTAAGTTTGGGGAAGTAATTAGACCCTCTGAGCCTCAGTTTATACAACTGTGTAATGGGGATCATAATATCACCTTCCTCCAAGGGTAACTGTGAGGATCAAGTGAGATAATATCTGTAAAGTCCTTTGGAAGCTTTAAAGCACTATATAAAAACAAATCAACAAACGTTTGTTAAGCACTTACTATGTACTAGGCTCTGTGCAAAAAAAAACACATTACTGTAATTACATTTTTAATGGTGGCTATTAAAATCTTAAATAACTTCAGAGATCAAAGAAATTAATTTCTAAAGGTAGATTCCGGGCACCATTAAAGGATTTTAAGGATAAGGAACTGATTCAATTAAATTTATTAAGTATCTACTATAGACTAGATTCTCTTCTAGGTTCTGGGGATACAAAGACACAAGTGAAAGGGCTTCTTGCCCTCAAGAAGCTTATCTTCTACTGAGTGGAAATTACATGCAGATAAGTAAGGAAATGCAACACACACACACACACACACACACACACACACACATATATATATAAAGAAATTGTAAAATATATTTGAGGTGGAAGGAAAGTCACTATCAATTGGAGAGATCAGGAAAGGCTGCTCATACTAATCCTGACACTAGCCAAATCTCCAAGAAATTTAGAGATTCCAAGAAGCAGGAATGAGGAGAAGGGCATCAAGGCATGGGCATACCCTATGCAAAGGGATCGAAATAAGATATGGCATATGGAAGGATCTATGTGCTACTCCTCCGATTGCTTTGTGCTGAAAGCCACCTATTCTAACCACTCACAAGGGCAGTACTGGTAGGGCAGAGAATCTGAAGGAAAAATATTGTAGATATATTGATTTCAGATAGTTGATGTAAAATGGACAGATTATGGATTAAATAATAACTAGTCTCATCATCCTATAGTGGAAAAATTCTTTAAAAGAAATTACTTTTTTCCCAATGATATGAAGATACCATCTTTAGTTTTAAATACCCTGGTCAGACACCCCAGTAGTCTTTGTTTTTATCCATTAAATCCAGAAAGGAGTAACATGGTCTAACCTGTAACAACTTAACACTTAAGTATTGAAGTGCTCCTGGAATCTATTTTAAGATAACCACTCGGCCTTCCTGAAAAGTTCATTCAATCCCCTAAAGCAATAGTATCAGTTTATGGAATCATAACATTCAATTCACAAAACGTTCTCCTAGTGGCAAATGTCTGTTTTTATGTCTTGTAACAAGTAGGAAAAGGCAATGAAATAGGATACTCCCCAGATGCCCTGCTGGCTTTCAGCTTCTTTTAAAGTCCCCATTTGCCTTCTCTAACAGCTGTATGCCTCGCTTGCAAGACACTGTTTCTGTCAGCACTATCCATGACTTTTTCCACCCCCTACACAGCATTCATCTGACTGGTAGAACCCAGATAAAAAGAGAATAGGCTTGATGGTTCATAAGAATGAACTTGAACTTTTCACCAAATCTTGAACTTAATCTCTTTGAGGTTCAGAAAAGTTCAGTTAGCTTCTGTTTATCCTGGTATGTCACCATAGCTCTTACTGATTTTATCCAGTCTTAGCTGTGGAAGCAATGGTAATGGCCCATTAATCAATTTAGTTCAGGGGTAGGGGTGGGGTAGAATGGGATAGGGTCAGCGAGGAGATCTTCTATACTATATTTTTTAAAATACAAGCACCTAGGTTTAGGGATATTTATTTCTCATGTTCCTTAAATTGTTTAAATTCATACATCTGTAGTTTCTACCAGTTTGACATTGAAGACCCTCACCATTTGGGCACCAGAATGAATGAGTTAAAACTCTGGGCATTATCTCTTGTCCTCCCACAATTACCCTCTTCAGTTTCTACAAAGAATGACAGAGGAACAGCTGTCTGAAAGGACTATTTTCCTTTATGAGTGGCCTCTTGAATGCTTTTGAGTAATCTCTTTTCAATATATTTTTTCTGGCACAATTTCCTTCCCAAGGATAACTCACACTGGCCATTTCAAAAGTTTAGTCTATCATTGACATCTTCAATTGAAGATTATATTTTGGAAAAAAATGAAACAAAGGTATAAGAAATACTATTTGTCCTTCCCTTATTTACAAAATATTAATTTAATTTTTGTGAGGTGGAGAGAGGTAGGAGAAGTTGTTTGGACTTGTGATTTACTTGCTTAAGGAACGCCCAGCATAAAAACTGTGCCAATACATATTAACAAATAATCTGTAACTTTAAATCAAATTGAAAAAACAATCTTTTTTGGAAAGCAAAGAAAAATAAAATTTTTCAGCAGTACCATCCATTCCAATGTGTACCTGAAAAAAAAAACAATATACCTAAAATCATCCAGCCATTGTTTGAAGATCTCCAGTGGAGGGAAGCATGTTCTCCCAATGCAGCAAGCAGGCCTTTGCATTTTTGGATAGCTCTTATTTTTTTACTACTTTTTCTTTGTATCAAGTCTAAATTTGTCTCTTTTCAACTTGCATTCATTGTTTCTACTTATTCCCTCTGGCCTCAAGAACAAGTTTAATCTTTCCTCTCTATAACAGACCTGCAAACACATAAAGAAAATTACCACTTCAGTTGCTTCTATAGATACTCAGGGGCAATAAGTTGATAACTTTCTCCAACATGATCACCTCTTTCTGAACACTCTATAGTTTATTAATATCTGTTCTAAAATAATAATACTATATATGTGTGTGTGCATATATATATATATATATGTATATCCAAATTATAGAACTACATCTCCCTTCTTCATAGAAAGGTTGAGAGAAACAGGACAGGTTCAGGAGAATGATTTGAACTGAAGAAACAGCATGAGTTGTAAAAGTCATTTAAAGGACTTGTAAAGAAAGGTAGAGAGAATTCTGGGAAGATGGTAGAGTAGGTCAGAAATTCCAGGCTCTTAAGATTTTCCCCCTCAAAAGAAATAAAATAGCACCTTAGGGTGAACAAAGTGCGGGTTTAAAATAAACAAGAACAAGGACACAACAGAGGTCCTCCAGGGACAATCTGAGAAGATCTAAAGGGAAATGCCAGGATGAGGTTTCGTCCCTGTGAAGAGTAAACACTAGGGCCTGTTTAATCAACTAGTGGAGAGTCCTGAGGCTAGTTATGTTGGGAGGCTGCCTGGCCCCAGCCATAGGAACCTTTATCTGTTGGACAGGGGACAATGAGGGTTGGGCATTTAAGCCCAGGAAGAAAGAGGACCTCTACTGAGAAGGAACACTAGATGCAGCTGTGCTGTGGAGACATAGTGGGGATGAGAAGGAGCCAGCACAGGCAGCGTGAGTGCAGAAGCAGTGGGGCTGGTTGTGGGCCCTTACAGGAGGCTGGAGGTCTTGGTTTGAGTTCAAGGTCAGAGGGGAGAACTGAAGAGGATCGGAGGCCAGAAGTACCATCTCCCAAACCCCAGGATATAATTATGAAAACCAAATTATTAGAAAAAAATGCACAAGCAAAGGAGAAAGAATACAACCATAGAAAATTATGAAAATAGGAAAGACATGGGTTCATCTTCAGAGGAAGATATTGAAGAAAAGAAATGCTCTTCTACCTCCAAAGAGTAATAAAGTGGTCATCTACCTAAGAAGAATTTATAGAAGTACTTTAAAAAGACTTTAAATATCAAATTAGATTGAGGAAAAGTTGAAAAAAATACAAGAAAAACAAGAAGATTATGAAAAGAAAGTGAACCACTTAGAAAAGGAGATCCAAAATCTTAAGGAAGAAAATGATACTTTGAAAATTAGAATTGTGCAAGGGGAAGCCAGTGAAGTTATAAGAGATCAAGAAATAATTAAACAAAATATGAAGAATGAAAAAATAGAAGAGAAAGTGAAACATAAGAAAAACAATTCATCTGGAGAACAGATCAAGAAGAGAGGACAAGAATAATCAGATTACCTGAAAGCTATGTTCAAAAAAAAAAAATCTTGATACAATAATATAAAAAATAATCAAAGAAAATTGTCCTGACATTTTAGATCAAGGAGGGAAAGTAGAAATAGAAAAAAAATCTATTGAGTACCATTTGAAAGAGTTCCTATGAGGAAAACTCACAGAAATATTATAGTCAAATTCCAAAACCCCCAGTTCAAGGATAAAATATTAAGAGCAACAAGAAAAAATAATTTATATATGACCTAGTGCAAAGGATTCCTAGCAGCAGAGACAGTAAAGGACTGCAGGTCTTAGAACACTATATATTGAATGGGAAAAAAATGAACATTTGATCAACTGTCAGACTCTTAGGACTTTGTTTAAAAAAAAAAACCTGGGGCGGCCAGGTAGCACAGCAAGTAAGAGCACCGGCTCCAGTGTTGAGAAGACCTGGAGATCGAATCCCGGGCTCAGACACTTAGCACCCACCCAGAAACACCTGGCCGTGTAACCTTGAGCAAGTTACTTAACCCCAATTGCTTAAAAAAAAAAAACAAAAAACCTGAACTTAATATATTTGACACAAAGGAACCAAGAAGAACATAAGGTACATACCAAAGATGGATTACAAGGGATTCAAGAAGAACAGATCGCTTACTTTTTATGTATGTAAAATGTAAAACTTATGAATAAGATTGTCATTTACATTTGGGTAGTTTGTAAGAAAGATTGGGGTAAACCTGAGTATGATTTGACTTTAAAATGTAAAACCACCCAGGAACAATTGAAAAGAGTAATTATCTTATACAAATGAGGTGTGAGAGGAAGAACTGACACAGAGGAATTAGAGGGGGGAGGAGGGATGGTAGTTCTGGTAACCTACTTTCATCGGGAATGGGTTCAAGAGAGAACAATACATCATATATATACACATACACACATATATATACATATATACACACATACATATATATATACATATACATATACACACACACATACATATATACAAACACACATGTATATATGACTATAAAATTTTTTTAAGTTCAGAAGAAATAAAATGGAAAGGGATAGGGAGGAGGGAGAGGATAAGGGAGGGATTTTCAGAGAAGTAGATGAGGGCATAGTTTAAGAGGGGCATAGAAGAGTGTTAAGATCAATGAAAATGGGAGGATAAGGGAAGGATTTGGGGAGCATAAGGGAGGGATCTTTAGAAGGGAGGGGGAGGGAATAGATTAAAGGGGAATATAGAAGGGCATTTAGATTTTTGGAAATGGATGGATATGAGAGGGATCCTTGGAAGGGGACAGGCTAGGCAATTAGAAGGAGGAAAACAAATTCTTTTTTGGGGGGGGGAATTGGGGTTAAGTGCTTGCCCAAGGTCACACAGCTAGTTTTTGTGTTAAGTATCTGGGGTCGGATTTGAACTCAGGTCTTCCTGACCCCAGGGCCAGAAAACTGAAATTCTTCATGGCAAGAATAAAGTATTCATTTTTTTTTAAATGGAAGAATTAAAGCAGAAAGCAGTTTGGCAGGAGCTATCTATAGATCAACATCCAGCTGACACTATTACCTTAGGTAAACTCTAAATGGATATATGGCTTGTACATAAATAATTATATCATAAACAAATTAGAAATCAATGAATAAGGGAAAAGTTCATGACCAAAGGAAAGATTAAATAAATGATTTTGATTATATAAAAATTTTAAAAGTTTTTGAACAAACAAAACTAACATAGCTAAAATTAGAAAGGAAACAGATAACTCAGAATGTAATGAATAATATTATGCTGTAAGAAATAATGGAGATAGTTTCAGAAAAACCTTGGGAAGACTTATATGAATTGATGCAGTGTGAAGTGAACAAAATCAGGAGAAATATTTGTACAATAAAATATCATTGTAAAGACCAACAACCCTGAAAGACTTAAAAACTCAGATTAATGAATTTACCAACCATGACCAATGATGATGATTTCTACCAGTCTCCTGGAGAAGAAATATTGGACTCAGGGTAAAGATACACACACACACACACACACACACACACACACACACACAGAAGGAATTTCTTTTAATTTACTATGCATATTTTAAGGGATTTTTTTTCTATTTTTAGTTTTCTGAAAGGAGTAAGGGGGAGGGAGAGAAAATAGATTTTTGTTAATTGAAGAAATATAATTACTTTTTTAAATAGAAGAAAGGCCCTAATATAACAGTTAAGAAGAAAAAAAAGTAATGAGCTGAAAAGTCAGCTTCTGAGGAGACAAGTTAATTCAGACTGGAGCCAAAACTAACACTTGGCAACCTATTATCCTCAGAAGTCATTTAGTGGTATAGAGAAGGTGACATTCCTCCCTCCTACTGAGCACAGACGAGGCAACAGGCTCACCTCCACTCTTTCTTCTGCCCATGTTTCCAGCCCCTACCCTAAGGATCCCATGACCTCTGTCATGAGAAGACCCTCTACTGTCTTCTGAAATATCCTTATATTGTCTGACCTGGGGAACCATCTCACTGCTAAATGGCAGGGATCAGGACTAGTTTAGAGTGGAGAAGAGAATGAGTGGCAGAGATGGGCCATATCAATCGTTCCTCTCAATGCTAAATTGTCACTTATTTATAATTTGAAGGATAGTAATTAATGCTTGCACTACCTGTATTTGATGATGATTGGAGGGAAGGAGAGTGCTTTGTAAACTGTAAAATGATGTATAAATGTAGGCTTAATGTGAGGACCAAATGTGCATCAGTTAGAACCCCAGATCCATTTCCAGACAATGGCATAGCAAATAACAGCTTCTGTTTATTTTGCACTTTGCAAAGGGCTTTAAATATACTACCTAATTTGGTAGAAAAGATAGACAATTTATGGGCTACTAGAAAAAGATCTGCCCAGTTTCATAAGTGACACCAAATGTCCTTTAAGTTTGCAAATGGACTTCAGGGATCCATCATCTAGTTTAACCCATTCATAACAATGATAAAGATACAGAGGCCTGAAACCATGATATGACCTCTTTAAAACTACCTTTAAATGGGGCACTGGGCACAGACTCAGGATATCTGAATTCATCTAGAGATGACTGTCATTTTTAGTGCTCCTAACCCCAAACAAATGTCTTATGAGGTGCCTATCACAGGCTATATTGGAGTCTGGTTGATTTTGTTCTTATTATACTCCCTCCTAAATTGTAAGCAGGAGTAGGGCCTCGCACACAATTCAGTGCATATTTTTTGACACACAAAAGTGGGCAAATGATCAAATATTGTGTAAGTGTAATTTTTTTAAATACTTGTAAATAAACTTAATTTTTAAAAATGAGAAATTGAAGTTGACAGAGAAGTAATTTGTCCTAATCATACCTTGTGATATATAATGTAGAAAGGAACTAGGGATTCTATTGTCTCTTTGTGTAAATTATCAGAAAATATCTAATGAGATGGGACTATCGCCTCTTCCTCCAGAGTTAGAGGGGATCGGATTCTTCCTTGCTGTAACTCGATGCTTTCTTCTTTTTCCTTATTTCAGCAGGTTCTAAACTGTGCTCATCACTAAGGTACCAGGACATGGTAAAAGAAAATCACATCTGTGACAATGAATAATGGGAATTCATGATGGGCTTGTTAGAAGGATCATTTGCTTTGGCATTTAAATGTCTGTTATTTAGTAGAAGTCACTGCCTCTACCAACTCTAATCACAAGTTTTCTCCTACTCATTAGATCATCTTTGAAAGTTTTTTTTTTTTATTAGCTCTGTGATTTAATTGATATAGGGAATTTTCAATGGGGAAAATTCCTCTATTGATGTAGATCAACATCTTTTTCGAGACTTGTATTCTTAGAATAAAGAATCTTAACCTTTTTTGTGTCATGGACCCCTTTGGCAGACTAGTAAAGCCTATGGACCCCTTTCTCAGGTTAATGTTGTTAAATGCATAAAATAAAATACAAAGGAACTAATTTTCCCATCTTATTTTACTAACCTCTTCCCCAAATCTATCCACAGATTCATTAGGGGGTTTATAGACCCCACGTCAAGAACCTCTGTCTTAGATGTGGAGCCCAAATGGTAAGAGTGGTAAGAGGTACTGGGACCTCCCCCTACTACACACAAAACTTATCCAAATGTATCTGCAAAATGTACCAGACAGAGTCCTAATAGGGAAATCTAGGGGGAAAGGCAATGAGTCATTTTTCAAGCCCAGGTTGGCATAAAAACACAGCTAGAGAGGTTTGGGATCACTGGGTTCATAAGCCAAGAGTGAACCACAAAAAGCATTTCAGTGCCCAAAAACTGAAAGTAGAGATACCTTAACGTCATGCAAGGTATTAGAACAGGTACCCATTGGGAGCTCTGTTGCTTACTACCTAGTCCTGTAGGGCAAGACTAAGGAGGAAGTATATGTTCAGTGGTAGCATCTGGCGTAAGAAGTGGTTCTGGGTCCTAGCCCATGTTCTGATCTAAGAACAAGTTAAAAAAATAAGCAGTAATTGTGTGATTTTTAACCCAGGAACAATAAACTTGAGTATAATCCTATAGGGGAAAAATGTACTTTTAATTAAATAGAGGAGCTACAAAAATTATTGAAGAAAAGACCAGTGCTGTGTAGAATTTTTAAAATACAAACACAGATGTCAAGAGAAATATAAAAAGGAAAACATAGGTGAATAATCAGTTATCAAAGAAGGATAAACTATTTACACTGTAATATGAAACATGATACATGTGTCTCCCAAAAGTCTATTGTCATTATCTATAGTATCAGAAACTGAGATAAAGAGAGAGGATGTGTCTGGGTTTGAAATAGAACTCAACCCTCTGCCACCCTCCCTGCCTTCCAGGGCTGCTGAGACTCAAATTATAGAAACCAACTGCATAGCACCAATATGGCAGCTCTTTGAAGTTCTGCTGCCAGACTTAGAAGTAGTGTACTGATGACTTTAAAAGTAGAAGAGAGTGGGGTGGCTAGGTGGTGCAGGGAATACAGCACTGGCCCTGGAGTCAGGAGGACCTGAGTTCAAATCTGGCCTCAGATACTAAACACAAAATCTAGCTGTGTGACCTTGGGCAAGTAGCTTAACCCCAATTGCCCTCCAAAAAGCAAAAAAAAAAAAAGTAGAAGAGAGCTTTCAGGTTATGTGATTAGCAAGATGGAGAGTTAGACATTTTCTCTGATCCCCCATGACCTCTCCAACTTATTGTGTTCTAAAACTATGTACCAAAAATAAATCTACTTCCACCATCTCAATGGTATAGGACATCTGGAATCCAAAACTTTAAAAATAAAAAATTATCAACTGATACCTATCCTAAGCTCACTTGCCACTTTCCTTACTACTAGTGTGAGATTCTGCTAGCCAGCACAATGACCTGACACAGAAACTTACAACAAAACCCAAGGACCTAGCACTTGGGCTCACAAAATACCCAACCCAGTGTCCACCCCCACCCCCACCAATTCCATGGACATCTTAGCTCCAGCTGCGGAAATTTGTATGGGCTATGATAGAGAGCCAGGACTGGGGCTATGCTCCAGGCTACAAAACTTTTATGGTGCTCAAACACCATGGCAGCAGGATTCTGTACAGCAGTAGGGCTGAGAAACTGAGAGAAAGAGAGAGGACGTGTCTGGGTTTGAAATAGAACTCAACCCTCTGCCACCCTCCCTGCCTTCCAGGGCTTCTGAGACTTAAATTATAGAGACCAACTGCATAGCACCGATATGGCAGCTCTCTGAAGTTCTACTGCCAGATTAGAGAACTGAGGATCAGAAGGAGTGGGATAGGACACTTTGTGGGGTGGCGCTTGGGGAGCTGGGCTGTGCAAAACTCCCTTAAGCCTGAGGGCAAGAGCTCAGCATCTAGTTCGGGTCAGTTTTATCCCCAGAAAAGTCATTTGGATAAAAGAAGTAGACTGGTAAACCACAAATTGCTTGGTGTGGGAGCAGTCTGGGATGCTTCAACATCAGGCCCCAGGGAAATCATTATTAGATAGAGGAAGAGGAGTCAGAAAGTGAGCAATAGGGGAAAATGAGGGGTGAAAAAAAAAAACTGAAACAACCACAGATCTCAGGAATAAAACTCAAAGACCTTGAATACAAGCAGATAAATCAAGAGGGAAATCATTAATAGTGAGATGAAATATGGTTTGCTGATCTAGTAAATAAATTCAGGTATCTATGAATAAACACTGCAAAACAAAGAAAAAGTATGGAACACTTGATGATTCAGGACCCTGTGGAATTTGAGAAGAACATGGAACCAGAACACAGTGTTCCTGAGTGACTTAAAAGAAAAATTGGAAGTATGAGAGCAAAATTTTGGCCTGTTCATTAAATATAATGTACAGCATTAAAATATTTTAGTCTTTGATTGCAAATCTCATCAAAGAAAGGAGGGTAATTGAATGGGAATGAAAGCATATGAAAGTGAAGACCAATCTAGAGTAAGAAAATCAAAATAATAATAATAACATTTAAAAAAAACATGCTCACTGTAAATAAAATATACGGATATCAGCTAGTTTATGTAGAACAGCCAGGTGGCACAGTGGACAGAGTGGCAGAGCTGGAGTCAGAAAGACTCATCTTTCTTAGTTCAAATCTGGCCTCAGACACTATGTGACCTTGGGCAAGTCATTTTACACTATTTGCCTCAGTTTACTCATCTGTAAAGTAAGCTGGAGAAGGAAATGGTAAATCACTCCAGTATCTTTGCCACAAAAATGCCAAAAGGAGTCACAAAGAGCTGAACATGACTGAAACAACTGAACAACAACAAAGGATCACAAGTCTCCCAGAATAACGTGTTAAAGCAAAAAACAAAAAGAAACAATAACAACAACAACAAAACACCTTAAAATCACAGTGTGGTAAATAATACAAGAGAATTGCTCAAAAGTTCTGAAAACAAAAATTGAAAGATAGACTTGAGAAGTGGACTTCTGAGTAATAAAGATGGTTTCTGAAAATGAGATTTGGATTCCCAGACCATGGCTTAAAATATAGGAATGACAGACTTCGGGTCAGGGATGAACTACACCTACTAAAAATTAATAAAAATAGAGTTGCCTGAGGCCTTCCAAACTTAACAGATAGTCCTTTGACTGCAAGGGAAGGGAGGAAAAGAAAATTGCCTATGTATATTCAGTAAGCTAAATACGATAGAGATTAACTACAATGCAGCAAGAAAAATTGAAGTATAGCTACCCCAAAGTTCACAGGAGACAAAGTTCTGGAAAAAGAAAGAGCAATAAAAGTCATCATCATCTCAAATTCATCCTTCCTACATTCACAAAGAATGGAATAAGTAAAATGATTTGGAGATCCTGATTAAAGAAGAAAATTTAATTTTGTAGGTTATCATGGAGACTTGATGGAATGTGACTCATGGAAAATTACCCTGGAAGGATATGCCTAATCCTAAAGAAACAAGATAGGGAAAAGAGGCAGGAGGTGCAGGATAGCATTATGTATGAAGAAAGTATATCCTTACCCAGGATTTCTGTTCCTCCACCTCCATTTAAATATATCTTTCAGCTCTAATAAGTGCTGCAACAATTAGCAAGGAAATCATCTCTGTCATCAACTAGACTCTGAAGAGTCTATTACAGACCAGCTTCAAAATGGACAAAGAGAGCTCACCTCTTTTCCAAAAGATTGCATTTTTTTAATAAGTCCCACAGAAAGAGTGTGCATACAATATAAATGTTATCTGAAAAAAAAAGATACTCCAGTGAGTGAACTAAAATATATGAAAGTGCTTATGATTAACGGTGCACATCTGCCCTCTCTGAGGAATAATCCTTTTCCCATATGCCACCTGACCCTATAATTATACCATCCCAGACTTCCCTCTATATATACCATGATTTGTGTGGGTGATGTACAACACCTAGCACACTGGGGGCCTTCATTAGATATTAAATAATAATAATAATGCACTACTGTCTCACTTAAAAAGTAAATACTGCCTAATTTTAAAAGGTCTTAATTTTTCTTTCCTGTACTGTACTAGGTCCTAAATTTAGAATGCAGTTTCTAAGTGATTTGTTTTATTGTGGTAGGAAAAAAAATAATGGGGGAAAGTGATTCAAATTGAAAAGAGATTTGAGCACTGCATCAGAGCAGCATCCCAGAGAGGTCAAGGGCTTTGTCTTTCAAAAGATGATACAGCCAGGGAAATCACCCAGGTGTGGTGCTCTACAGAGCAGCTATTCCGCAGTATTGTAGGTGATGAGATAATTGCTTCTCCTTATTTGAATTGTAGGATTTATATCCATCAAGAATAGCACAACAGAAGGAAGAATTTGTGCTCTGCATTCTCTTGAGGAATCCCAGAGATCCCTAGAATGCTCTAGGTATTCCCCACTCACAGCCTGTCCTCTATCACCACACCACATAAGCCAAGGCTGAAATGGGAGCAATGGAAGGAGCAAAAAAGGAAAGAGAAAACTGTTCTTCCTATCTTCCTTTTACCTAAAACTACCTGTATTTTGTACATGAAATGCAGCAAGGAGAGATAGAGGAGTGACAGAAGAGGATTCGAGGGGAATTTTGCGATGGATAGTAGAGCACTAGACTTGGATTGCATTCAGATACTAACCTTAACACTTGTAAGTTGTGAAGACAGTGAGTTACTTGATCTTTCCAAGTCTCAGTTTCCTCATTTGTAAAATGGCCAAGATAATACCCACACGGGCCTGTTGGGAAGTTTAAAAGCAGTTAATGTACATAAAATGCCTTGTAAACTTTGAAGTATTACATAAGTTATTATTATTAAACATCCAATAAGTGTAGGCCTGTTGCTTAGAAGGGACTTCATAGTCCATCTGGTCTAATGCAGAAAGAGGCAGTGTAGCACATTGGAGGATGTGTCTTGAAGGCAAAAAGACCACGGTTCCAAAACCACCTCTGACACATGCTGACTATGTGACTCCAGCCAATTCATTTCACCCCTCAATGTTCCAGGCAATTCTTTCATTCTATCAAGTTGTAGAGAAGCAGCCGACTATGTGGATCAAATTAGTTTTCTTCCCTGGGAATGTCCTATGCCAATGAAATCATTGTCCAGTTTCTATCCCTATTACTATTAGGGAGACTTCCCTTATGAATATGAAGTGGCTCTACATTAATCTATGTGTGTTATGGGCCACATTATGCCTGGGATCAGTGGGGATGGGTTAAAGAGAAACATTTATGACAAATAATCAATAATATTATTAATTAAGCTGGTACAAAGAGATTTTTTATACTCACTTAAATTCAAGTTCTTTGTGGACATATATCAGAAAATGAAAATTTTACAAGAGTAGGAGAACAATGTTTTAAAAAGTCTACTTCTTGGGGGCGGCTAGGTGGTGTAGGGATTAAAGTGCCAGCCCTGGAGTCAGGAGGACCTGAGTTTGGTTCCGGCCTCAGACACTTAAAACACCCACACACACACAAAAAAAAACCTAGCCGTATAACCTTGGGCAAGTTACTTAACCCCAATTGCCCTCCAAAAAAGCAAAAAAAAAAGAGTCTACTGGTTTTGAAGTCAGATGGGTCAGAATCTGGCACTGACATTGTGTCACCTTAGGCAAGTTTTTAAATTGCCAAATGTCTCAATTTCATAACTTATAAAATGAGGGATTCAGTGATTCCTTTCTTCTCTCAATCCTATACTTACCCTGGCTAATAGATAATAATATAAATAATGAAATTTACCCCATGCTTTTTGCCCTCCCTGATGTGAACTGGCATTAGGATTTCTTAAATGACCTACCTTCCTTTTCCTTTGAGTAGGAGAAAATAGGTCTATTGATCTGTCCCTTCCCACATATGTGCACATATACAACCCACATTGCTTATACTTCTTCCCCAAGTCTAGAGTCCCCCTTAATTAGCTGAATGGCCTTATAATCATGGTATTGACTAATCCAATCTTGAAAAAAGTCTATCTCCTAGCCAACCTTCATATACTTTTCTCAAAGATGATGTTTCTTAGATAGTGAATAATTTTTTTTTAGTTTCCAATACTACCTTTGAAAACATACAACGATTCCTACCAGCACCTCAGAACCATTTTGTGATTACTTAAATAATCTTCTGGATATATTAATAAATTGATTTTTAACTCACTAGCAAACTCTGCTTGTAGGGATGAATGGACAGTCCACTAGTTATTTTAGTTAAAGACTCGCTCTGAATGATGTGCATCTTAGCATTTCAGTGAAGTAATGAGGAGAGTACAAATGGTAATGGTCCATTTGTGGCAAATAAATACGGCTCCATTCAATTACATTTCACATATATCTTTCTCACTCCCTTTTTCTAAAGCCATTTTTGCTCCTCTAGCCCCAGAGTAGGAAAAAATACTCATTTGATTTATGGTATTAGCTACTTGATATTTAAGAATATAAATCTTTTATTTAATATACACAAATATACACTATAATGCAAGTGCTAGTTCCAGGGAAATGAAATTACAGAGCACTGAATGATGAAGAAAAAGATGAAGAAAAGTCCTGCCTTATAAATAAATTCTCAACAGTAGAGTAAAGAGATAGAACATTTCATGGAGTTAGTTATAGTCATTACTATGTAAATATTGGGTAATAGAGGAAAACATATATTCAGGCAAATTAAGAGAGATGGGAAAGAAAGCAACAATCTAGTTGTTTGTTTGCCTTTTGTCATGAGGACCTTGGCTTTGGCAATAACCATACCACTGTATGTTAAGATCACTGTAGGTGATGGAAAATCTAATTTTAAAAATTATGTAAGAGGAAAAAAAGGAAGTACCTTTTGGATTTTTGCTTAGATAGAGACAGCGGAAAGGGGGAGAAATAAAGGAGATATCAAAAGACAAAGTAACCATTAATTTTATTTTTAGATTATATAAAATGAAAAAGTTATCTGCATAAAGTCACTAAAACTAGAGTAAGAACAAAAACTTGAGTGGAAAAAGTTTTTTTTTTCATCAAACATATTTTATAAAAGTTGAATATATTACATAGGAAATACTATATAAATGTTTATATTCATTTATTATAAAATATACTATATGAACATCTCATATGTTTCTATTTAATATATAATTATGTCACATAATTATATATTATACATAGGGAATTATCACAAATTAATGACTTAAAACAGTTCACTAATAAATCATCAAAGGACTAGTCTTCAAAAGAATAAGTGCAGGGAAGCTAGATGGCACAGTGAATAGAGCACCAGCCCTGGAGTTAGTTTTAATTTAAACCTTAGTTTAAATCTGGCCTCAGACATTTAATACCAACTAGTTGTGTGACCCTGGGCTAGTCACTTAACCCCAATTGCCCTGCCTTCCCCCCTCCAAAAAAGAAGACAAAAGAATAAATGCCTATTAATTCTTTCTTTCCCAGCCATATGACAAGGTCCCTAAGTAACTAATGATAACAGATATGAAATTTTTAAAAAACCCAGTCATTCAAGGGGGTATAATGGCAAGCACAGAAGTAGTTCACACCTTGTTTCAGTTATTGAATTAACACTTTGTATCAGTTCAAGTTTCTTTTGAACCCTGTATCAAGTCTGTTAAGAAACAGAACATGTGAATCCCACAACTTGTGAACCCTAGAAGTCATGGATTCCTGCAACAGGAAGGGGAGTAGCTAATAACCATATATAAGGAGAAATTCCAGGCTAAAGAAGGAAGAACTGAAAAGAGGACTCTTGTGTTATCAGTGTCAAGAAGGAGAAAACTTGTGGTATCCCTGCACTCTGTTTGTCTGTTCTGTATGTGTTGATGTTTGTGATACTTTGTACAGAAGCCCTGGGACCTTACTGGAAGCCCTGAAAGAGGATTTTCTGGTTGCATGTTTACAGGAGTCCTGGAGGAGGGTTTTGGAGGTCCTGGGACTTTACTGATGATTTTTGCTGACCTCTTGGACCTTGTTTGGAGATCTGTGTTGATTTCTATGTTGATGATTTGTATTGATTTCTCAGACCTTGTTGGTGGGTCTGAGTTGATTTCACAGGCAGATAGAGAATTGATGATAGTGCCAGCAATGTGCATGAATATTATGGTGACTCTGTTAAGCTTTGTCTTCTCAGAAACAGGAATTGTAAAGGACTTGAGGTGGACTCGACACTGTGAACTTCAGTATGGAATGGGAACTGGACAAGAAACTGGACGAAGAACTGGACAAGGAACTGGTAGCTGCCTGCCTTTGAATCCAGGTGAAAGTTGGATGGATTCAGATAGGAGCTAGGACCATGGAAGAGGAACCATGGAAGCTGAGAGCCAGCCTCAAGTCAAGCTGAAAGAAGGCTTTACTTGGATACTGTGTACTGACTGAGAAGATTATGATTTACTGTGACCTAGGGGCGAGAACTTTGACTTTTGTACTTTGTGATTGAATTAAGGATTTTGTGATTGACAAAATGAATGTACTTTGTTGAAAACTGTGTGACCACTTTGGTGAAAACTATGTGGCCCTTTTAGTGATAGTTATTGAGTTGTGACATGGTGAGTGCTATATTTTGATTTTCTGTGATAAGTTTTAACATTGTGAATGCTGTATCTTGATTTACTGTGAATGTTTTGCTTTGATTTGCCACTGAATAAATAGAGAGTTCACCATACTGTGTAATCAGAACCTTGAAAGCTGTTCATAGCAGCAGTCCTCTGGAAAGCTGCTTGTGTGTGGCTTAACAGGGGGCAGAGCCAAGATGGTGGAGTAGAAGCACAAACTTGCTGTGGGTTCCCACTGCAATCACTTCCAATACATGTAAAAAGTGACTCTAAACAAACTTTAGGGCTACAGAACCCACAAAGGAACAGAAAGAAACACATCTCTCCTGAAGGCAGCCTGGCAGACTGACAGGAAGAGCCTATCACACTGAGCTGGGAACTGAGCCCAGTCCCACATGAACCATGTGGTTCCAGCCCTAGGGCAGCCCCAACCAGTAGTGGCTGGAGCAAACTTCAGGAGAGTGAATCATCAGTTGCTGTTATGGATTCCAGACTTCTCAACACATAAACACCAAAGACAAAGTAAAAGGTAAGTGGGGAACTCTGTTGGAACAGGGGGAACTGAAGAGTATGGTCTGGCCACTGTCCTCAGGGCGAGAAGCAGCAGAGGTGCGGCAGCTCCAGTGGATGAAGCCTGGTTGCTTCAGGAGATCCTGGCCTGCAGATTGTAGGGGGACAAAGCTACTATTCACAGGGTAATTGCTCTTGCTTTAACCTTCTTGGATCTGGATCATGGTCTTGGGTGGTGGTCCAGGGGTGTGTGACCAGTGAGCCAGAGCTTGTTGGGGCTGTAAAGAAGGCACCAAGCTAATAGCTCCAGCAGCTACAAAACCCCCCAGTAATTTGGGACATAGCTCTCTCCATTCTGGAAGCAGAGTTCTACTGTAGCAAAGAGCTCAAAATTCAAGCAATTGGCTGCCAATATGAACAAGCAATGGAAACACAAACAGACCATTGAATACTTTCTGGGGACAAAAAGGATCAAGGCATGGAGTGGGAAGAAGACAGTGAAGTCAGAACTCCTGCATCAAAAGCCTCCAAGAAAAATATAAATTGGTTACAGGCCATAGAGGAGCTCAAGAAGGATTTTGAAAATCAAGTTAGAGAAGTGGAGAAAAAATTGGGAAGACATATGAGAATGATGCAAGAAAATCATGAAAAGTGAGTCAACAGCCTGATAAAGGAGACCCAAAAATACACTGAAGAAAATAATACCTTAAAAAATAGACTGACTCAAATTGTAAAAGAGACCCAAAAAGCCAATAAGGAGAAGAATGCCTTAAAAAGCCAAATTTGCCAGACAAAAAAGGAATGTCAAAAACTCACTGAAGAGAATAACTCCTTCAAAATTAGATTGGAGCAACTGGAAGCTAATGACTTTATGAGAAATCAAGATACTATAAAACAGATCCAAACAAATTAAAAAAATAGAAGACAATGTGAAATATCTGATTGTAAAAACCACTGATCTGGAAAATAGATCCAGAAGAGATAATGTAAGAATTATTGGAGTATCTGAAAGCTAGGATCAAAAAAGAGCCTAGACACCATCTTTCAAGAAATTCTCAAGGAAAATTGCCCTGATATTCTAGAACCAGAGGGTAAAATAGAAATTGAAAGGATTCACCAATAGCCTCTTGAAGAAGATCCCCAAAAGAACACTCCTAGGAATATTATAGCCAAATTACACAGCTCCTAGGTCAAGGAGAAAATACTGCAAGCAGTCAAAATGAAACATTTTGAGTATTGTGGAAACACAATCAGGATAATACAAGACCTAGCAGCTCTACATTAAGGAATCGAAGGGTTTTTTGGGGGGAGAAGCAGAGACAAGATGGCAGAGTAAAAGCACAAACTCTTTGTGGGCTCCCCTCCAGTCACTTCCAATACATGGAAAAAATGACTCTAAACAAACTTTAGAGCTACACAACCCACAAAGAGACAAAGACAAACAAAGCTCCCACTGAAAGGGATCAAAGGGCTTGGAATATGATATTCTGGAGGTCAAAGGAGCTAGGACTAAAATCAAGAATCACCTACCCAGCAAAACTGAGTATAATGCTACAGAGAAAAATATGGACATTCAATGAAATAGAGGATTTTAAAGCATTCTTGATGAAAAAAACAGAACTGAACAGAACATTTGACTTTCAAATACAAGAAGTAAGAGAAGCATGAAAAGGTAAACAGGAAAAAGAAATCATAAGGAACTTATTAAAGTTGAACTATGTACATTCCTACATGGAAAAATGATAATTTTAACTCCTAAGACTTTTCTCAGTGTGAGGATAGTTGAAGGGAATATATATGTGTGTATATGTATGTGTATACATACATATATATGTATGTATAGGAGAGGGTAATTAAATATGTATGTGAGTGTGGGCATATATGTTCATGTATACACAGACAGAGGGCACAGGATGAGTTGAATATGAAGGGATGATATCTAAAAAATATATTAAGAGGTGAGAGAGGAATTTATTGGGAGGAGAAAGGGAGAGATAGAATAGGATAAATTATCTCATATAAAAGAGGCAAGAGAATACTATTACAATGGAGGGGAAGAGCAGGAAGGTGAAAGGCAATAGGACAACCTGATTGTCATTGAATTTGGCTCAAGGAGGGAATAACATACACACTCAATTGGGTATCTTACCCTACAGGAAAATAGGGCAGTAGGGGATAAGAGGGAAGATGATATAAGGGAGGGCAGATTGAGGAAGCGAGGAGTTAGAAGAAAACCTTTTTGAAAAGGGATGGGGTCAAAGGAAAAAATAGAATAAGTGTGGGGTGGGATAGGATGGAGGGAAATATAGTTACTCTTTCACAATATAACTACTATGGAAATGATTTGGGTAACTACACATGTACAACCTACACCAAATTGCTTATCTTCCCAGTGGGAATGGGTGAGGAGGGAAGGATGGGAAAAACCTGGAACTCAAAGTTTTAAAAAACAAATATTAAAAATTTTTTTACATGCAACTGGGAAATAATACTGTGGTATAGAAATCCATCTTACAGATATAATATATCCTGAGGATATAAGAGAGAACAGATTGGGGGAAGCGGTATTCAGTGGGCTTGCTATTTTGGGGTGGGGGTAGGGGAAAGATGAGGAGAAAAATATTGTAACTCAAAATCTTGTGGAAATGAATGTTTAAAACAAAAAATAAATTAAAATGTTAAAAAAAATTTTTATGAAGCATGTAAAATTGGAGACAGAAAAAGGTAGAAATGGTTAATGTTGGAGGGGTTATGAAAATTCAAGAATACTGATACACTCTTCATAGGATTGTAAACTGTTCTGGAAAGCAATTTGGAATTTTGTGAAACAGACAAAAAACCTGACTAAATTCTGTATCTTTTCACTCAGAAATCTCACTACTGAGCACATATCCTCAAGAGATTAAAGACAGAAAGTGTGTGCATGTATATACATACATACATAAATACATACACACATACACACAATACACACACCTACACACATATTTCCAAATATTTATAGTGTTATGGTAGGACAAAATCTAGAATCAAAGTGGGCACTTGTCAATTAGGCATTAGCCAAACAGATTGCAATATTTAAATATTATAGAATATTATTTCACTGAAAGAAAGAAATATGAAGAAGTATGAGAAACATGAATATATAAGGACTATTGTAACACATACAAAAACATTTAAATGGAAGCTGACCAAAGATTAATTTTCTTAATTGGCCAATCTTGGTTCCAGAAAAGAGATGCTCTTACTTCCATAAATCATAAATAACAAATTCATTAGCTTATCATTATAGGTCAGCAGTCTATGGTAAATATGGTCTACTTCCTGCTTTTCTTCTATCCCTTCCCTTCATGCCTTACTCACATTTTATCTTTGTTCTGACTACTTGCTATTTTTTTAATCTCTTTATTCCTTCAGCACCTTACTTTTTTTCTTGTTTTTCTCCTTTGCCTTTCCCCCCTTCTGTTATCTTCTTTCCCTGTTCTTCTGGGGTTCAGGAATGAAGGGATGGTTGGTGGAGCCCTCCTCCATCTCTCTTCTAAAAGGAAATGCTTCTAATTGACCCAAATGCCTTTTTTTAAATCTCTACCATGTATCTTCCCAACACTTAGGTAGGCCATGATAGAAATTTATACTTGGTAATACAATATATTCTTTTGCAAATATTCTGTTGTTTTAGTGTGCCTGATCATTTTCTATGATTCACTTACAGAGTATAAGGTCTTCTTTTTCCTTTTGTATGCCCATATAACCAATAATAAATTAATTAATTGCTAAATTACATAACTCAATAAATTTTACTGACTTATTGACAATCACTCTCCAAATCAAAGTAGAAGCAGCTTCTAGCAGGGTGAAGGACAATCATTCCCATATTCCATACTCCCTCTAAGATCCAATGCAAGTCATTCTACTGCCTATCTATAGAATAATTCAGCATCCCAACTTACTTTAGGCTGTTGCTGGGAGGAAACATGAGGAAAAAAACATAATCTTTGGAATGAAAGTGATTCATAAATTTGGGACAAAAACATTAACAGTATTGTTCTTTTTTTAAAAGTCCTGATTTAGACAATCTGATTCCCCCCCCCCCAACTTCCAATAATAAATTACACCTCATAGTCCTCCAATTGTGTAAAGTATTACCACCCATAAAGAGTCTGAGTTCTTTCTAAGGTCCAGAGAGTCTGTGGGAGTTCTAGCAAAGCAAAGAAATGAAGCACTAATGTTGGAAATTCAGATATCAGAAACATACCAAAGAAAGAAAACATTTCTTCCATCTTTCCTTTCCTTCTTTCTTTCTCTCTTCCTTTTTCCTCTTCCTCTCTTCCTTTCACTCTATCTCTCCTTTCTATCTTCATTTCTCTGTGTCTTTCTTCCTCTTTCTTTCTCTCTGGCAGCAGGGGTGTTCCCATACTCTCTAAAGTCACATCAGGTAGACAATAACCCATTTCGTCAGTCTCAAAAGGAAGACTCAATAGGAATCTTTTCTCCATTTTCTAACAGAAGCCTATTGAAATTAAGAATAGAACCCCAGATCTCTTGACTCCCTGCCTTGCCAAAAGACCCTGCTGCCTTTGTATTTGATATTGTAAACTGCTTTGTAATATAGTTTTAGTCAGTCCAAATAGAATTGATTTTAACAAAGAATTGGTAATAAAGCACATTTCAAAGACTTTTTACTTTAAGTATTACATTTTTACAACTGTTTGGAAATTCATCAAAGGGAAAATATGAAATGTGAGGAGAAAAATTGATTGTATCTTGTAAATCAGTTGATGATCTAATATAAAAATTCCATATCACGGAACAATTGCCTGCAGTGATTCAAAAGGAAAAGCTAAAAGTCTGATCTTTTCATTCTTAGCTCACTGGGAGAAAAAAAATGGAACACACAACAGCAGTAGTATTTAACATTGAAAACATATTCAACATCTGTTTAACCTCAATTGGAAGGGGATCCCCTTGGAACTACTTTTTATGCCTTTTAGATTGCTTCATATTATCTAGGGATGCCATTTCCACTATACATAACTACCCATTTAAAGTACCTAAAGGCTTTACAGAGGGATTCTGCTACAGTTGGAATATAAGAAATTCAATAGATATAAAAACCTGGCTTAGCCTTCATTGCTATACTAATAGAGTACTATTTGATGGTTGTGGGTTAATAGAGCAAAGTATTTTTAGAAATTACCGGACCCTAAATAGATTCAGAAACAGCTGATATGAGGTTTAAGAATTTGAAAAAAAATGGAAAGAAAAGAAAGTCACACTTATAGAATTGTCGTAACATGGAGCATTAGCAGACATTTAGACTTAGCATGATTGTTAGGGAATAATTCCCTTTGTGAACATCAGACTTGAGCTTTCTCAAATTGAAAGGAAGGCTTAGGAAATGTGATTCCAAATGTAAGCAAAGTACATCTTCAAAGGTAAAAATGAATCTTATAAAGGAATTGAGAAGCAACCATGGCTAAATAGATAAAAGGATAGCTTTGGAGTTGGGAAAATCTAAGTCAAAGTCATTAGCCTTTTAGCCTTGAGACCTTGCATAAGTCACATTGCCTCTCCTTGCCCTTAGTATGTTCTAAGATAATAAGTTATAGAAGTGTTTTAGGTGCCTCAGTGAAGGGAGTTTCCACACCAGCAAGATCCCTTTTTCCTTTTACCCTCATACAAAAATCACAGATCTTAACACACACACACACACATACACAAGTTAAAAACTCTGATAAGATGTCAGTGTAATGGTTTCCTAGTGCTAGTTGAAACTGCTACTGGAGTAGGTAGTATGTTTTCATACCCTGAGAAATATCACAAAGTCCATCTGTCTCAGAAAATCCCCGCCCCCCCCCCCCCCACTGACTTCTTCCTGCATCTAAAGTTCCCAACATCAATCAGTTCGGTTGAAAATTTTGTTTCCAGATAGGTCCAGTTAAAATGAATATATGTAAAAAGGGAGTCAGTGGCATAAGTCTCCAATATTCAAATATTCAACTGCATTTGAGATCTCCTTGATCTGGGCATTCCTTCCAACAATATAGTTTGCAATATTACACATGCCCTTATTGTGTTAACTCATTCAAAAGTTCAGCAGAGAGGTGTCATACAATGTGCTGAAGGCATTCCACACTTTGTGCTGATATCACAATGTCACCAATAGAACATGCTGCCTGTCTTCTTTTCAATTCCCCACCCCATGTGGTCATTCAACCTTTTTTTCCCATCATGCATTTCCTTGATGACATCTTTCACTCCTCTTCTTTTTCTGAGATTCCTCACTGGTTAGATCTTGCAGCCTGCTTACACATACACCACACACCTTAGCATAGCTCTCAGTGTGATATTGCTTTCAGTTCTTTAAAGCTGTTTTCATGTCTCACTTTCATATATAACTAAGCCTCTAATTATTAATTCATTGACATAAATTCATTAAATTTTCCGTCATCAATATATTATCATTTGTTTATCAAGTGGGGGAAGTATAGGAATATATCATCAGCAATGCAAGCTGCTTTAAAAAAATATTATTGCTAACTTCCTCAAAGTAACCTTCCAGAGACCAATCCCCTATATTAAAACAAAGAATAGAGATATGAATCAGCTGTGGGATTTCTTTGGCATAGGAAACTTCTGGATGAGGCTTAAAGTACAGTGAGATTGAGAGAGAGAAAACTAGTCCAACAGTAGCAACCAACACATTAAAAAATGTCTGGCACCACATATAGGATTCCACATTTGGAATCCTCCATGTGTGCAAAAAACAGGTTCGGGGGTCTTTTTTTTAACTATCTCATCATGGAAATTAAGCTTAGTCATCAGAATTTTACAGCATGGAGATTCAATTATTTTCATTTTGTTTTTCTTTTCACTTACATTATTATTGTTGTGTATATATGTATTACATATGTATTTCCTGTTTCTGCTGACTTTACTTTCCATCACTTTACATACCCTTCCTTCACTATATTCAGCTTTTTCATTATTTCCTACAGTACAGCCATATTACATTTACGTACTACAACTTACTTAGATATTCACCCCAAATGATCATTTTTTAATTCATTGCTACTACAAAAAGGGCTGTTATAAATATTTTAGTATATATATATATATATATATATATATATATATATATATATATATCTTTTCATTTTAGTATTTGGTTATACTTATAATGTACTTGTTTTCTCCCCTTATTTTTACCCCCCCCCAGCACCTTGCACAGTGCCTAGTACATATCAAGCACTAGGTAAATATTTGTTGATTTATTGATCTCTTTGAGGAATATGCCTAGAAGTGAGATCCCTTGGTCAAAGGAGACAGATATTTTAGTCCTTTCTTTTCACAATTTCAAATTATCTCTTAAAATGTTTTTTACCAATAAGCACCGCCAACATTGCATTAATGTGCCTATTTTCCTATGGCTCCTCCATTGACTTTTCCTATGTATAGTCATCTTTGCCAGTTTTCATTTTTTTTTGCATTTGAGATGAAACTTTAAAATTGTTTTGATTTTTAGTTCCCTCGGTATTAGTGATTTGTCTTTTTTATATGATTGTTAATAATTGAAATCCTAGAATTATTTCTTCAATAATTTTTGATCATTTATTTTGGTTTCATAAATTTCTTTTTCTTACTTATATATCTTATATATCAGACTGTTGGCAGAAATATTTGATACAAATATTTTCCCCAGTTGACAACTTCCCTTTTTATCCTCATTACATTATTTTTATGCAAAAGTTTTCCAAATTCATGCAGTCGAAATTGTCTATTTTATCTTTGTGATCACCTCTATCCTTTGTTTAGTGAAGAATTCATCCCCTAGTCACAACTGAAAAGTATCTGATATTCATATCATCTAATTGTTTTTATGGTAAAAACCTTTAATATATGAAACATCTAGATGACACATTGATATGAGTGCTAGACCTAGAGTAGCAGGACCTAAGTTTAAATCCTTCCTCTGACACTTTTAGATTGTGTAACCCTGGTGACAATCTCTGCCACTTTTCCTTATCTTTACAATGGGGATAATTACAGCACTTAACTCACAGGATTGTTATAAAGCTAAAAAGAGATAATATTTTTAAGTGTTTTACAAAGCTTAAAGTTCTATATAAATGCTAGTCATTACTATTAGTGTTGTTGTTTAGGTAAAATATCCATTTTGAAATTATTGTAACATATGGTGTAATATATTGTTTTAGAACTAATTTCTGCCATACTATTTTTCAATTTCCCCAAAATTCTTGCCAATAGGCAATCTACTTTAGATCTTGAGAAGAAATCTTTTTAGCCTCTATCATAAAAGGAGTATCACTTCCCCAGTGGTTCCTTGTCAGATCAACATAAGTTTAGTGTTTCAATTACTTACATTAGTGATTTTATCCTTTGTTTTGGTGATACTTCTAAAAAAAGGTATCATGAGTATATCCTTTGATTCAACAATATCACTACTAGTTCTGTATCCTGAAGAGGTCATGGAAAATGGAAAAGGTCCCACATGAACAATGATATTTAAAGCAGCTCTTTTTGTGGTGACAAAGAATGGGCATTTGAGGGGATGCCCACTAATTGGGGAATGACTGAGCAAGCAGTGGTATATGAATGTAATGGGATACTACTGTTCCATAAGAAATGGTGAACAGGAGGACTTCAGGAAAACCTGGAAAGACTTGCATGAACTGATGCTGAGTGACATGAGCAGAACCAGAAGAACACTGTACACAATAACAGCAAAATTTCATAACTGACTTTGTTAGGCTTAATTCTTCTGAGCAATACAAAGATCTAAAACAATTCCAGAGGACCCATGATGGAAAATGCCATTCACATCCAGAGAAAGAACTATGGAGTCTGAATGTAGATCTAAGCATACTATTTTCTCTTTTTTGTTGTTGTTTTTGTGTGTGTGTGTGTGTTTTCTTTCTCATGGTTTTTCCCTTTGATTCTGATTCTTCTTTATAACATGATTAATGTGAAAAAATGTTTGATATGATTGTGCATCAATAATCTATATCAGATTGCATGCCATCTTGTAAAGCAAGGAGTGGAGGGAAGGGAGAAAATTTCAGAACTCAAAATCTTATAAAAATGAATGTTGAAAACTAAAGCTAAATAATATTTTTTAAAAATGCATCATGTAGCATATATTTATTTTCAATGTAAATTAGAAAGAATTTTGTTTTGAAGATATAGCACATCCTGTCAGGCAGCTGAAAATACACCCTGATTTATTTTTACTTCCTGTCATGCTATAATCTAAGAGTGAAAAGGATACTAGGTACAAAGCAGAGGACCTGGGATCTTATATCTATTCTCTGTCTGTGCAACCCTGGGGACTGAGAGTGTGTGTGTGTACATATATACATATATGTTATATATGTAAAGTATCAAAACATTCAGGTGAAAAGTAAAAAGCTCAGTTTATCTTCTGGGCAAAGATAGATATGGATAGACAGATATAACAGACATGTAAATATGGATAGACATGTAGATCCATATTGATATAGATATGGATATCTGTCTCTCTACATATGGAAAGAGAGAAACAGAGACAGAGAATTTCATTTGTCTTGGTAGTCCTTGCACATAGTAAGTGCTTAATAAATACCCATTGCTGACAATCTATGTAAAATTGTCTGGTGTTATTTGCAATATCCATATTCAAGGTTACTTGCTATGTATGTGAACTTGGATAACTCACTTAATCTTTCTTGATTACTTCTCTTTGATTCCATTATGCCTTCTGGGAAAGAATAATAGCACATTAGAATTACATAATTTGGGACTTTAGGGAGAATAGCAGGGTTAGCAGAAAAGTACTTGGATTAGGCATCTAGCCTTTTACCTGTGATACCAATAGATACAACTAAGTATTTTAGCTTCTGGGCAACTACGTGGCACAGAGAATAGAGCACTGGACCTGGAGTCAGAAAGACCTGAGTTGAAATCCAGCATCAGACACTTAATAGCTGATCGACCTTGACTCAGTTTCCTCATATGTAAAATGAGCTGGAAAAGAAAATGGCAAACCACTCCAGTATCTTTGCCAAGAAAACCTCAAATAGGGTCATAAAGAGTTGGACATGACTGAACAACAACATTTTGGCTTCTCAGACATTCTCCTCTTTGATTGTGATCTACCTGTCTGACTTTATGTTTTAGTCTAGGAAACTCATGAATCTGTCAGAGATATTGTAAAAAGCCTTCCTGTACTGAATGAAAAATTGACTGAAGTGACATCTAAGACCCTAAGATCCTTTTAAACTCTTAGAATTTGTTTCTACACTTCCCCTACCCTTCCTAAGTCTGACCTTGGATTAATTTTTTTTTCTTTCCTCTGTTCCTAACATGATATTCCAATTCTGATATTATGTGAGTAGAATAGTCTCTTCTTATTCAAGTTTTCATGCATGCTTTGGGTTGGAATATACTCAAAACCACAACTCATAATTCCTAGACCATTTTGCTTTTACAATATTAACCTGAAGCGAACTATTTCAAAGCAAAATATATTTAGTTAAAAGGCAAAAGAAGACAAATGATGAGGAAAATCATTGCTCCCCTCTACAGTTTTCTCCTCACTGAAGAGTGCACCTTCCCACAGATTCTCACACCATTGATTGAAAAGAAAATTAGAATAGGGATAGCATATTAGAAAGGGATGTGTGAAAAAAAAAACATATGTGTTCAAGGAATATGCATTTATATGGGTTACATACATATGAAACCCATGTAGTTAAGGCATCCTTTGCTTCCAGGGCTGCATCCAAGCTGGAACTCCTCTCGACTCCCGTTCTATGACTTGGTATACCCTACAAAGCTACTGATGTCAGCTCTTCTTCAGATGCTTTCATCAACATGTCGGCTTCTGGTATGACTTACTGGGCTAGTAGATTCTAATCTCTGTTGCCATTTGATAAGCTCCAAAGCTCAGCTACTGTCTGATTCTAATTCTCATATTATGTATATATAGTCTTTGCAGGCTCTCCTTTGTCACATTCTGGTCTATTTTGTCTTTGTAGACTCTTCTCCATGAAGGAAGGGGTCTAACTGCTCTTGTAGCTCATAGGCCCAAGGGCTAGCTCAACTCCTTATGATTCACTCTCAGGCCATACCACCTGGGGTGGGGATAACAACTGTGAGGCATTAATTCAGTCTTTTGGAATACCTTAGCTATGGTCTTGGTGTCACTCCCTGACTACAGGGTACATTATGATTTAGTGGTAGAAAACTCCTTTCAAAATCTTTTTATTCCTATTATTCCAATTTCTCTCCATGAAAATTTCACTCTGAAAGCAAGACTGGATGGCAAGATCAGTGACCTCAATGACCTCTACCCTATTCCCCGACCATTAACAAAACCTATGCCCTCCCTATAAGAGTTTCAGACCTGCTTCCATAATTAAATGGGTCATCCTTTGTCCAGACTCCAAATATTAGGTGCCTACATCTGAGTAATCTTTGCCATTTGCCTTATGTAATATTTTATTATCTCCACCCAGATCCCAAATGAGGGGTGGTAGAGGTATGGGTAGATTATATCCTAGAGTTTTCACCCCAAGTCTGCAGATTTTCCTTCCAATTTGATCTCCTCTGTCTCTCTGTCTCTCTCTGTCTGTCTCTGTCTCTGTCTCTGTCTGTCTGTCTGTCTGTCTGTCTCTCTCTCTCTCTCTCTCTCTGTTTCTGTCTCTGTCTGTCTCTCTCCAAAAAATCCAGTGTATCCCTTATGTATCTAAGAAAAAAAATACAAATTCCTCCGAGTGAAAGTTAAGGTCTACCACAATCTAACTCCAAACTACTTCACCATCCTTTTTCAAAACATTGTCTTTTGTTATCTTTTATGTTCCAGGCAAACTAACTTGCCAGCTTTCCCTAAACTCACTATGTCTCTCACTTTTCCATATATACAGTACATTCACTCCTTAATTCTGCCTCTCAAAGCCTTTCATGATTCAGTTAAGACCCCACTTTCTCTGGGAAGTTTTCCTTCCTCCTCTGCCCCATTATGGGTTTCTTTTCTCCTCAGATAACCTAGTCTAATCTGTAAGGATCTTTCAAGCTCTCAAATTCTATAATACATTCTGCAATAGCAGATTAGAATTACATCATTCCTAAGTAAAATATAGATTGCCTGAGTATAGGAACCATTTCAGATTTTTTATAATATCTTTCTATATCCAGTACCTAGCACTGAGCCTTGTGCTGAGGAGGTGTTTAATATATGACTGTTAAATGGAATTGAATTGGTATTCTGGTGTTATAAGGTATATAAATGTACTACCTTCATATAAAGCACAAGTTACATAGGTATGGCAGTAATTAACTCTGAGCTCATTCACATGCCCAGCTGACCTTTAAAAAAATACAATGTATGGGAAACTCAGGGTACAATTGATGGACTACATAGGTGAGTTACAATTGTACAGTCCCATTTTATTCAATTGTTGGCAAAGAGCTTTAAACAGTCACTTCCAACTGGTCCTTGATGTCATTGTCATTGCTGTTGTTAATCAGAAAAGTATGATCCTTAATGCCACAAAAAAGTTTATCTTTTTAAAGCAGATCAATTAAACTGTCAAGACAAGGGAAGGTAAAGTTCATGGAGATAATGGTCTGATAGCTCAGCCATCAGTTCTTGTCCACAGGGTGAAATACAGAGGAATGTGAAACCAAGTTATGCTTAAGAAGCTGTTCTGGCTAAAATCTTGCATGTTTTCTTTTTCTCTGATGTCAGGAAAAAAAATAAATAGATTATACTGGATGTTTCAAGTACCATTAAAAATAAATGATTCCACTTCTTCCTATTAAGTGAGTTGATTATTTGTAAGCCAAGTCTGTTGATGTTTTTGTTGGACTTTAAGTCATTAAAAGAAAATTAATAGTTAGACAGCTGAGATCTGCTTTCATTCATAGGCAAGCAATTCACGCCAGTTGTCTGAAAAGCAAATGGAAATAAATGGATATGAATTGAGGAAGCCAGTAATATGAGCTCTACTTGCTTGCTGCCAAAAATGTATAGGGAAAAAATTCTCATAAATATCTAAACTGAAAATAATATTTCATTAAGGAGGCAATGCATTAACATTGTCCCCTAGTCACTGTCTTGGTTTTTTTTAATTTTTGTTTGTTTTTTGTAGAGTTGGGGTGAGGAGAAGATTAATTTATTATGAAAAATTATTGGCAAGATTCAAAGGTATTATATAGATTTTACTCAATCAAATAGTCTGGTTTTGTGCTGAGTTCTGGGCTCCATGCTAATTAAATGGGCTGTGTGCAAAGAAGAGTAACTAGTTTTCTCTGACAAAGATAATGACCTTTATATTGGAAAGGATAGAACAAAAAGGTTATTAGGGAATTGATACCCAAGATAAATAGGAAGATAATAAGAAAGCACCTAGCTGGCCTTGATAAATTCATGTCATTAAGGCCTAGATGAACTGCATCCTGGGGTACTGAGAGAACAGGTAGGTGTAGTTACTGAACCACAATCAGTGATATTTGAAAGATTGTGGGGAATGGAAGAGTAGCTACAAAATTGGGGGAGGGTAAGTGCCCAGATTTTCAGAAAATGGAAAAGAATGGAATCTGAAGGGTATAAGAAAAAGGACTTGAATTTTCTGATAAAATTCTAGAATGCTCTTTTAAATCATGTTTATTGGTAAGACCTGGACCTGGTAATTTATTGATATACAGTGTTTCCCCGATAATAAGACACTGTCTTATTATTTTTTTGGACAGAAAAACACCAGAGGGCTTATTTTCAGGGGAGGGCTTATTTTAATGAACATTGACAGCAATTTTAATAAACAGGTAAATGTGAAAAAAAATGTACCTTTATTCAATAAGCAAATCACTGGAGAAGAACAGGATGACGCGCTCACTGCTGCAGCTCTGATTGGATGCAGCTCGGAGCGCGGAGTGCATTTCACCTGGGGGGAAGGGGGGACGGTGCATACAGAGGGTACCATAATGTAGCGTGTAGCGCAGGGGATCACCTTCACTACAGTAGCAATCTCAATAGGGCTTATTTTCGGGGGAGGGCTTCTTTTAGAGGAACCTTACACAGTAAGGGGAGGGCTTATTTTCGGGATAGGTCTTATTATCAGGGAAACACGGTAGTGAACTCCTAGATGAAGAAATTTTCTCTAACCATTCAAGTCAACAAATTCTTTGTAACTTACACTCTTAGGGAGTTGCCTAGAGAACCAAGAATTTAAATCATTTTTCTAGGGTCACATAGTCAGAATATGTAAGAGTCATGATACAAACCCAGATCTTCCTGACTTCAATTCCTGACACCTACTGCCTGCTATGGTTAATGAGCACCTAGAAGAGGAAGCAATGATCAAAAGGAGACAACTTGATTCTATCAAAAATAAATCACACTAAAGACTTCTGCCAAGATGACAGAGTGAGGAATGAAATCCCTAGAGTCCTCCCAAATTCCTCTCCAAACAACCTCAGAACAGCAACTCAGATAAAATTTTGGAGTGGGGAGGCAGCTTAATAGCCCATTACATCTTGGAGAATCAACAGGAAAGGTCTGTCTCACTGGGATGGGAGGAGACTGGACTGGGAACAGAAGTGGCAAGCCACTCCCCAGGGATCCTGTAGCAAGACTCTAAATCCTAGGGAAAATCCTAAGTGAGGCTCCACCCCCAGCACAAAGCAGAAGCAAAACTAGAACCCAGAGACAAAAGAACAGTCTTTGCAGACCAGCATCACAATGAGGCCCCAGGACCAGTGGAGGCCACCAGTGATAGCCTGCCCCCATTGTTGGCAGGTAGCAAGGCACCATCACCCCCTTGGAGCCAGCCAGCAGAAAGATGCCATCTTTGGGGTAGATCAGCTACAAGACTCTACTTCTGGGACCAGACAAAAGAACCCACATCTAGAGTAGGTCAGAAGTAGGGCAATGCCACCAGGATAAACTAGCAGGGAGATGCCCACCCCATTCCAATGCAAGTTATCAACTAGGCCTCAAGGCTTAGTGAAAGCCAGCAGCAAGGCCCAGAGTCCTGGTTAAAGATGCTTGGGACAGAACCCTCTTCATTCCAGGAACAGAGTCCAACTGTAACATAAAAGTACAAAGTCTCAAAATCAGTAAAACAAATGAGCAAAAAAGAAGAAAAAAAGATCCTGACCATAGAAAGCTAATATGTTTTTTTTTTAAATAAAGGTATCAAGGTACAAACTTAGAAGAGGACAAAAATATCAAAATGGCTACATGTAAAGCCTCAAAGAAAAAATTTAATTGGTTGCATTCCCAAAAAGAACTCATGGAAGAGCACAAAAATGATTTTTTAAAAGCAAATAAGAGAATAGAAGAAAAATTGGGAAAAGAAATGAGTCATTTCAGAGAATCATGAAAAAAAGAGTCCACAGTTTGATAAAAGAAGTGCAAAAATAGAAAAAGAGACACAAAAATTCCCTGAAGAAAACAACTCTATAAAAAGTAGAAATGGTGCACTAGAAAAGGAGGTAAAAAAGCTCACTGAAAAAATTATTCCTTAAAAATTAGAATTGGGTAAGAAAAAGAAAATGACTCCATGAGACATTAAGAAATAATGATACAAAATCAAAAGAAAGGAAAAGTAGAACAAAATGTAAAGTTTCTCATTGGAAAAGCAATTTTTCTCTCCTAGATTTGGGAGAGATAATTTAAGAATTATTGGACTACCTGAAAGTCATGATCAAAAAGAACTTGCATGTTATACATTACAAATACAGAAATTATCAAGGAAAATTGCTCTAATATCCTAGAACCTAAAATAGTAATTTAACAAATCCATCAATCACCTCCTGAAAGAGATCCCAAAATGAAAACTCCCAGGAATATTATAGTCAAATTCCAGAGCTCCTAGGTGAAGGAGAAAATACTTCCAACAGACAGGAAGAAACAATTCAGATATCATGAAACCACAGTCAGGGTTACACAGGATTTGGCAGCTTCTAAATTAAAGAAGAAAAGGTACAGGGATATGATATTCTGGAAGGCAAAGGAGCTAGGATTACAACCAAGAATCAGCTACTCAGCAAAACTGAGTAGGGCATGGGGGGTGGGGGAGAGGAATAAGGAAATGGACATTTAACTAGAGGATTTTCAAGCATTCTTAATTAAAATACCAGAGCTGAATGTAAAATTTTATTTTCAAATACAAGATTCAAGAGAAGCATAAAAAGGCAAAAAGAAAAGAAAAAACAAAAGAGAATCAATTAGGTTAAACTGTTTATATTCCTACATGGGAAGATGATATTTGTAAATCTTAAAAACTTTTTCACTATTAGGGCAATTAGAAAAAGTATACATAGAGGGTATGGGTGTGATTTCACTGGGAGAAGAGGGAAGGGAGAGATAGAATGGGTAAATTATCCCACATAAAAGATTGACAAAATGAGTTATCACAATGAAGGCAAATATGTGTGTGGGGGGTTGTGTTAGACAACACTTGAACCTTACTCTCCACTGTATTCACTCAAAGAAGGAATAATATGTACACTCAGCTAGGTATAGAAATCTGTTTTACCCTATAGAGAAGTGAAAAAGGACAGAGATGGGGGTATGGGGTGGGGAAGAGATGTCACAAAAGGAAAGATGAATTGGGAGAGGTGTGGTCCAAAGCAAAACATTTATGAAAAGGGACAGGGTGAAATGTAAGAGAGAGAAGTTTAAACAAGAAAAAAACAGGATGGAGGGAAATACAGAATTATAACTGTAAATGTGAATTGAATGAACTCATCCATAAAATGGAAGAAGAAAACAGAATGGATTAAAAACCAGAATATGCTGTTTACAAAAAAGACATGTGAAGCACAGAGACACATACATACAGTCAAGGTAAGGGGCTGGAGCAGAATCTATCATGCTTCAGCTTAGGAAGAAAAAAACAAAGCAAGGGTAGCAATCGTGATCTCAGACAAGGCAAAAGCAAAATTAGATCTAATTAAAAGAGAAAAGAAAGTAAGCTGTATCTTACTAAAAGGGATCATAGGTAATGAAGAAACATCACTTAACATTAACATAAATAAACCAAATGGTATAAAATCTAAATTTTTAAAGGAGAGGTTAAATGAATTACAGGAGGAAACAGACAGTAAAACTATACCAATGGGGAACCTCAACTTTCCTCTCTAAGAACTAGATAAATCTAATTTAAAAAAAAAATAAAGAAGTTCAAGGTGTGAATAGAGTCTTAGAAAATGTGGGTATGACAGACTCTGAAGAAAACTGAATGGGAATAAAAAGGAATATACCTTTTTTTTTAGTGTTATATAACACTTATAAAAAAAATTTGATCATGTATTAGGGGATAAAACACAATCAAATGCAGAAAAGAAGAAATATTAAATGCATTTTTGAGATCATAATACAATAAATCTTATATTCAGTGTGTTGGATTGATGAAAAATTGATTGGAAACTAAATAATTTAATCCTAAAGAATGAGTTGGTCGAAGAATAAATCAGAGAAAAACTCAATTCCATTAAAAAGAATGACAACAATGATACAGCATACAAAAATTTATGGGATACAGCCAAAACAATACTTATGGGAAAATTTATATCTCTAAACTCTTAAATCAATAAAATAGGAAAAGAGCAGAACTATTAATTAAGCTTGCAAATAAAATATCTAGAAAAAGAACAAATTAAAAATCCCAAACTACACACCAAATTGGAAATTCAAACATTATTATCAAATAATAAAATTGAAAGTAAGGAAACTATTGGACTAATAAATGAAATTAGAAGTTGGTTTTATGTAAAAACCAATAAAATAGACAAACTATTGGTTAATTTGATTTTAAAAAGAGGAAAGAAAGCTAAATAACCAATATCAAAAATTAAGGTGGTGAATGCACCACCAGTGAAGAAGAAATGAAAACAATAATTAGGAGCTATTTTTGCCCAATTATATGCCAATAAATCTGACAATTGAAGCAACATAAATAGTTACAGAAATATAAATTGCCTAGATTAATAGAAGAGGAAATACAATCCTTAAATAACCCCATATTAGAGAAAGAAATTGAACAAGCCATCAATGAACTCTCTGAGAAAAAAAAATCCCTAGGACCAGATGAATTTGCAAGTGAATTCTACCAAACATGTAAAGAATAGTTAATCCCAATACATAGGGAAAATAAGTGAAGGAGTTCTACTAAATTCTTTTTATGACACAAATATGGTGTTTATACTTAAATCAAGAAGAACAAAAACAGAAAGAGACAGTGACAGACCAATTTCCCTAATGAATATTGAGGCAATTAGAAAAAAAATACTAGCAAAGATATTACAGTAATATATCATAAGGATCATAAGCTATGACCAGATGGGATTTATACCAGGAATGCAGGGCTGGTTCAATATTAAGAAAACTATCAGCATAATTGACCATATCAATAATAAAACTGGCAGAAATCATGTGATTATCTCAATAGATGCAGAAAAAACCTTTGACAAAATACAACACCCATTCCTATTGAAAACACTAGAGAGCATTGGAATAAATGGAGTTTTCCTTAAAATTATAGGCAGTATCTATCTAAAATCATCAACAGACATTGTATATTATAGGACAATCTAGAAGCCTTCCCAATATCAGGAATGGAGAAAAGATGTCTAGGGTGGATAAGTGGTGCAGTGAATAGAGCACCAGCCCTGGAGTTAGGAGTACCTAAGTTTAAATCTGACCTCAGACACTTGACACACTACCATGTGACTTTGGGCAAGTCATTTAACCCCAATTGCCCTCCAAAAGGGAAAAAAATGATGGCCATTATCACTATTATTATTCAATGTTATACTAGAGATGCTGCTTCTAGCAATGAGAAGAAAAATAATTTGAAGGAACTAGAATTAATAATGAGGAAACAAAACTATTACTCTTTGTATATCATATGCCAATATACTTAGAGAATCCTAGAGAATCACCGAAAACACTAGTTGAACTAAATAGTAACTTTAGCAAAGTTGTAGTATATAAAATAAACCTACATAAATCATCAGCATTAATATTATATTACCAATAAACCCCAACAGCAAGGGATAGAAAAATTCCATTTAAAGAATAATAGACAATACAAATACTTTGGAATCTACCTGCCAAGACGAACCCAGAGCTATATGAACACAATTATAAAACATTTCTGCAATATTTAGTTGCAAATTTAGCTGCATGAACACAATTACAAAACAAAATAAATTCTGATCTAACCAATTGTTAAAGATATGAATTGCTTATGTTTAGGCTGAGCCAAAGTTTTAAAAATGAGAATTCTTCCTAAATTAATCAACTTATTCAGTACCATACCAATCAAACCACCAAAAATCATTTTATAGACCTAGAAAAAAATAACAAATTCATCTGTAATAACAAAAGGTCAAGAATAGCAAAGAAATTAATGATAAAAAAAACATGAAGGAAAGTACCTTCATTTCATTTGACATACCAAATGTCAAGGTATATTATAAAGTGGTAATCATCAAAAATAACCTAGAACTGGCTAAGAAATAGAGTAGTGGATCAGTGGAATAGATTAGGTGCACAAATACATTGTACTAAATAACCATAGTCATTTATTGTTTCATAAACCCAAAGATCCCAGCTTTGGGGAGAAAACTCATTATTTGACAAAAACTGCTGGGAAAACTGGAAAACAAATATGGCAGGAATTAGATATAAATCAACATCTTATACCATATACCAAGATAAGGTTAAGATGGGTTCAGACATACAAGGTGATGTCATGAGTAAAGAAAGTATGGAATAGTTTACCTGTGAGATTTATGGATAAGGGAAAATTTTAGGACCACACAGGAGACAGGGAGCATTACAAAATATAAAATTTATCAGTTTGATTATATAAAATTTAAAAAGTTTTTGCAGAAACAATACCAGTGCAAACAAAATCAGAAAAAAAAAACCCAGAAAACTAGGAGGAAATTTTTATAGCAAGTATCTCTGGTAAATGCTTTATTTCTAAAATCTATAGAGAATTGAGTCCAATTTATAAGAATACAAGTAATTCCCCAATTGATAAATTGTCAAAGTATATAAATAGTCAGTTTTCAGAAAAAAAAATCAAAATTATCTATTGTCATATGGAGAAAAAATGTTCTAAATCACTATCCACTAGAGAAATGTACATTAAAACCACCTCACACTTGTCAGATTGACTAATATGATAAAAAAGGAAAATGTTGGAGGGCATGTGGGAAATCTGGAACACTGGTTGGTTGATTGTTCTCTTTTGTTCTTGAAAAGGAGCAAAATGATATAATTATGTTAGGGTCAAGGTACAGTGTGTAGGACTCTAGCTTATCAGTTTTATATGAGCACAGAAGGCTCTACCACAGGTTAGGCACAAATAGTCCACATGAACATTTGGAGTGGAGATGTCTCTACATTTTCATACCTAAATTTTCTTTTGAGATACTGCAATTTTGTTTTGCACATAGAACACAGTGTCTTCCTTGATGCTATGCTGGGCAGTCCTTTGTCAGTTTCTTTTGAGAAACCTTGAGAGTTTCCTTGTATTGCTTCTTCTGGCCTCCATGTGGGGACTTATGTTAGTTTTCTGTAAAATAATCATTTAGGCAAGTGCATATTTTGGTATTGTACACAGTAACAGTAATATTATATGATGAAAAATTGTGAATGACTTAGTTATTCTCAGCAATACAATGATCTAAGATAAGCCCAAGGGACTCATGATAAAAAATGCTATCCATTACCAGAGAAAGAATGAATGCTATCTGAATATAGACTGAAGCATATTATTTTTCACCTTTTTTGTTTTAAGTTTCCCCCAAAAAATGGCTAATGTAGAAATGTTTTACATGATTATATATGCAGTACTTATATCAGATTGCTTACTGTCTCAAGGAGGGAGCGGAGATAGAGGAAGGGAAATAATTTGGAACTCAAAACTTAAAAATGAATGTTAAATATTTTTACATGTAATCGGGGTAAAATAAAACATTAAAAAAAGAATAAATTATACCTAGACAAATCTTCTATAGATTTTGGGAAACTTAATTAAACTGTTAGATCAAAAGGATGCTCTGGATAATTTCCTAAGATTTTAGCCACATATTTGGTAAAGCATCACCTGTTATGTTAATAGAGGTACATTAGATTATAATACAAATTGATGAATTTAGAAGTGATTGACTATCCAAACCAAAGAGTAAATCATCAATAATTTGGTCTAAATTTGGAAGGAGTTACATATTGGAATGCTCCTAGATATGTGTTCAGCCCTCTTTTATTTAAAATTTTTATTAATATCAGATAAAAATAATTTCTGAAATGAGAGGACAACAAAAAGTAGAAGGAAATAGATAGGAAACCTATTGTATGACAAGTTAAGATCCAAAATGATGCTGAGGGGCTAGAATGTTGGACAAAATAGAATCAAATGAAATGTAAAAGGGATAAACATAAAATCTATCCTTGGATTCAAAATGATCAATTTCATTTATAAGAGATGACAGAGGCATGTAATGGCTCAGTTCTGCACTGAATTATCTCTTGACTAAGTATTCTTGATGACATGAATGATTCCAGGGCATACCACAGAGTTTTAGGCTGATCTCAAAAGGGTAGATGTTTTAGCAAAGTATGAAATTATCTGAGATTACCCTAACTTTATATGTGCTCAACTCCATGAATAAGCATTGAAATTAGTAATCCAGTTTTTAGTTAAGTAACTGTCAAAGAATACCAAGGTTTTTTAAAGCCTGTCTCCTGCAAATATATTTCCTCTAATCCTCTAGCCCTGTACAAGTCTAATTCTGTGCTTGATAAACAGAGATGATGGTAATAACCTATCCTACATCCCCCTCCTCCAATCTGATCCTCTTCCAGGCTTCCTTCTTTCTATGGAAAGCACTGTCTTTCTCCCTACTGGACGGGTTGACAACATGGATGTCATCTTTATCTTTATTTTTATCTTTATCTTTACTTTTCACCTCAAAGCAGTTGCCAAGGTTATGTAAATCCTACCACCATGAAGCCATACCTGTCTTTCCTTTATTCCTCAGTCACATGGCCACTATCATTATAATCAATTTCCTAGACTAGTGTAATATTCTTGTAATTGATTTCCCTGCCTCAGGTTTCCCTCTTCTCCATCTATTCTTCACATAGAATATAATTATATTCCTAAGGCACAAATCTCACTGTCACTCATTGAAAGATCTTCTTTGGCTACCTACAGACTCCAGAATAAAACAAAAATGTACTAGTCTAGTATTTAATACCTTCCCAACCTTGTTCCAACTTGCCTTTCTTGCATCACTTCATATTACTAACATCCACACACACTATATTCCAGTCAAATCAGACTAGTAGCTGTTCCTTTAAGTTCATATACCATTTTCTCTACCTTTACCTGTGGGCACTCCTTCCTCATTTCCCCCTTTCAGATTCTCTATGTTCCTTTACACATCAATGCTGGTATCACATCTTCTGGGAAGGCTTATCTGACCTCCCCTACCAGTTGTTACTTTCTCTCTCTCTCCTCTTAAATACTCCTAGAGTGCTTTTCCCCCCTTATCTCCTTCAGAAAAATATAAACATCTTAAGGAGCTTTCCTTAAGTTCTCTTAAGGACAGTCTTTTCTAGTTTTCTTTGTATATGTCAAATGCCACTTTAATGAGATCATAAAAACATTTGAGCACTCCAGTACTTTGAATAGTGCCTTGTATGTATTGGTGACCTAATGAAATTTGTCTTTTCCTATTTGAAGAAGACCAATGACATCATGGGGTGATGTCTTGACTTGCATGAAAATTGGATTTAAGTGGGACAGAGTTGCATGTAGTTGTTAGCCTCATTCTTCCTGAGTCACGGAAGTCCAGTGGCAAGACAAAAGTCAGGATGATTGGCAATGGTCCAGGATGCAGTGAATGACCTTGGCATCTTTAATGTCTGACCAAGCTCTAAGCCCTCTACAGAGCCTGCTTTGGCCTCTTTTGTGGCCATGGGAACAAACTGTTCTCATCTACCCATTCCACCAGGGGAAGTCTTCACATGTTTGGGGCATACACTGCATTAAACTTAGAGATAAGTTTGAGGCCCATCAGTTACCCTCAACCTTCTTTAGCCCATCTGCCAAGACAGTTTACTGGTGTTGCCACTGCACATACTATAGCTTTTTGGAGCCACTGGTGAAGGTTGGGTGACCATCAGACACCAAAAGTGGACAAACAGCCCTGAGAAGTGTTTGGCAAGCCCTCACATCAGAAATGCTGGTCCTCCCTTAACAACCCATACCCTCCATTAATTACTAATTAATTACTGTTGAATTGGATAGGATTTGTTGAAATTTCACAGAAAGCCCAGCAAATGAAAGTCAATATTTTCTGAGTTCAAAAGAGCGGCTAGGTGGCACAGTGAGTAAAAGTGCAGGCCCTAGAGTCGGGAGGACCTGAGTTCGGTTCTGGCCTGAGACACTTAACACTCACACAAAAATACTAGCCGTGTAACCTTGGGCAAATTACTTAACCCCAACTGCCCTCCAAAAAGGCAAAAAAAAAAAAAAGAGAGAGAGAGAGAAATGGAAGTTTTAATTCACAAACAATAATCCCCTAAGAATTCCTACTGCCTAACATAAGTAATTTTTTTTTTTACTATATTCCTGTATCTGTCTCATGCCTTTGCAATGCAATGGTCTTTTAATCATCAGGATACAAGTTCTTCAGGAAGGAGCTGGCTTCCAACAACAACCGCAACAACAACAAAAACAAAAAGGTCCGATACTAGCTTTCATTTGTAAATCCTAAAATAATTGGATTGTATCATGTATTCTGTCTCTAGATACAAGAAACTTACCATCTTTCCAAATCTAGGGAGTTGACTATTGTCAGCATGTTAGAAAGACAATGGAAAGATACTCAAAGGCTGATTTGGGGACTTTTTTTTAACTTGCAAAAAAAATGAGAGGGGGAGGGACTGAAAGTGACAAGATGTACTGAGATCCAGTTGTAGCTAAAAAACAACAGCCTAATCCCTGAGCTTCTTTCTATTTCCTGGAAAATACCTTATACAGCGAGGTGATAGGTGGATGAATGCTCTACTAAATGGTAAAGATCTTTATAGTCTTAATCTGCAAGGAAAACACGAGGTGAGAAGGTATGGAAAACCTTTGATCCAGTAACACTGGCTTCTTGGCTTTTCCAAAAACAACATACCATCTCTAGGCTGGAGCATTTACTCTGTCTCTCTCTCATGCTTGGAACATTTTCCTTCCTCATCTTCACCTCCTCGCTTTCCTGGCTTCTTTCAAGTATCAACCAAAATCAAATCTTCTACAGGAAATCTTTCCCAACCCTTCTTAGTTCTGGTGCCTTCCTTCTCTTTAACTATGTTCTATTTAACCTGCACATAGTTTTCTTTTACATATGTATTTGCTTATTGTCTCTTTCATTCTATTGTGAGCTCCTTGAAGGCAAGGACTGTCTTTCACCTCTTTTTGTATCCCTAGTGTTTAGTTTTTGGCACAGAGTAGGTACTTAATAAATGTTATTTACTGACTGACCAATTGGAATATAATAAAGGTAGTCATCATCCCAGTCTGTTAAAGTAACAATAAATAGCCTCTGGGTGTCTCTCTCTCTAGTCAGATTTGGTATCAGCTTCTTAGAGTTGGAATTATAGGAAACTGTGACTTTTAAAAGTTCTTTCAATTACGCTCTTTCCAAAATTAAAAACAAAAACAAAAACACAGTGGAATGAGCCCTGGACTTGAGTTCATGAAGACTTGATTTCAAACCTTGCCTCAGACACTTACTAGTTGTGTGGCCATAGGCAAATTACTTGACCTCGGTAGGCCTCAGCTTCTCCACCTGTACAATAGCAATTGGTGATATCAGAGATCCTTTCTAGATCTAAATCTGTGATCCTATGAATAATAACATCCAGTGGAATGTCTGTACCAGCAGGCTTCAGACTTTGGTCTACACTTACTAGAAGAATTCTAGATTTAAGTTACATAGTACTTCATGTTTTTCAAATGTGATTTTTATTAACTCAAATTAGCTGAAAATCTTTGCTTTGAAATGACACTCCCTCCCCCTCCCCCCCATAGGATGAACAATGAGAGCTCTGTTCAGGTTTACAAATAGAAGAATTTATGATTTTTTTTTCTTTTGCAATCTACCAAGTAGGCAAAAAGAATCACAGCCATTAACTATGACTCCAAGTCAATTCATTGCCTCCCACCTCTGTGGATTTCTACATTGTCCCTATGCTAAAAAGCATACAAACCTATGCTATGAAGCATACAAACCTTAAAGCACCTTATAAATGATTGTTTCCTATCTAATTATTGTTCCCTATTCAATTGAAAGTGTCCTCTCCCTCATAGATTTCCCTCAAGTTCTCTGCCTGGTTCTCTTCTTTGACCCTTCAAACCCTACCTTGTATTAGGATTACTACTTGTATGTAATAAGAAGAAAGTCTTGGAGACTTAGGTTTCTAAGGTATTTTTTTTCTTTTTTTTTTAATCTTTGTATCCCAAGACCTTAAAAGAGAAACTTGATGGTAAAGAGGCTTCTTATTTTAGGTTTTCTTGCTGAATTGACCTCATGTTATGTTTTTACTATTGTAAAAGGTCTAATTTATGATTTATTTCTGGTCATCCCTCCACAGTTGCACTAAAAATTCCCCAACCTACAAGAACTATAGTCTGTCAACACCCTCTCTGTAATTTCACAGAAAAAAGATGTTGGTGAACTTTTATTCTATGAATACAATTACACCAACTCACATGAAAATGACAAACGTTTACAACCTAAAGGATTCAGGTATAAATTGATTGCTAAGAAAGGTAAAGGGAAATGATTGTTCCTAGCTTATTAAATTTATTGTCCTTAACCTTCATAGTGTCATGAATGCCTTTGGCAGTCTGGTGAAATCTAAAGATCCCTTCTCAGAATGATATTTTTACCTATATTCATAATGAAAAAAAATGCTAAATTTCAATTAGAGATTAGTGAAAATAAAGAATTTTCCCCATTCAAGTGCATGAACTCTATAAAATCTATCCATAGACATCAGGTTAAGAATCTCTGATTTTTGTATCCTGATAAAAGAATGTAGACTGGGAATAGATACAGTATTGGCTTTTGTATTTTAAGACATGCTTCCTGTTCTATTAAATATTCATTACCCAACCTTAGTGAGCCATTTCCCTTCCTTAAACCTCAATTTCCTCATCTATTTATAAGGGGATTGGACTAGACAACCTCTTTGATTATTCTCAAATTTAAAATTTTTTTTTCATACTATATTCTCTATCTCTCTGTCTGTCTCTATTTGCCTCTCTCTCTCTCTCTCTCTCTCTCTCTCAACCTCTCTCTCTCTCCCTCTCCCCCCTCCCCCCTCCTCTCCTCTCTCCCTCCCTCCCTCTCCTCCCCCCCTCCCCCCCCCCCACTACCTTACCATCGCCCCTACCACTATCACC
>NW_027187340.1:9886606-9990048 GCF_028583685.1 Petaurus breviceps papuanus
TCTCTCTCTCTCTCTCTCTCTCTCTCTCTCTCTCTTTCCCCCCCCTTCCCTTGCTCCCTCCTTTCCTTATCCTAAGGTAGAGATCTGGCATCAAAGTCAGGAAGTCAAGTCCTGCCTTTGACCCTCACTGGCTTGTGACCCTGGGTAAATGCTCTCAGTGTTCTAATACTACCATCTATATAATGTTTTAAGGTTTGCAAGGTCCCTTACAAAGACTAACTCATATTATCCTCACAATAACTGGAAAGGTAGGTGCTATTATTATCCCTGTTTTATATATGGGATAACTGAAGCAGAGATTCTGTGATTTTCCCAGCATCACAGAGCTCACACATGTCTGAGGCTGAATTTGAACCCAGACCTTACTGACTCCAAAGTCCAGCACTTTAACTGGGTATTTTTGTTAGCTATCCCCCAACCAGGGAATGCTCTCTCTCCTTAATGTTTGTCTCCTAGCTTCCCTAGATTCCTTCAAGTCCCAGCTAAAATTCAAACTTCTATAAGAACCCTTTCCTAACCCCTTTTTTTCTAATGGCTTGCTTCTCTTTATGAATTCCCATTTATCCTGTGTATGGCTTGTTTGTATAATGTAATTTGCCTGTTGTCTCCCACATTACCGTGTTTCCCCGATAATAAGACACTGTCTTATTAATTTTTTTGGACAGAAAAACACCAGAGGGCTTATTTTCAGGGGAGGGCTTATTTTAATGAACGTTGACAGCAATTTTAATAAACAGGTAAATGTGAACAAAAAATGTACCTTTATTCAATAAGCAAATCACTGGGGAAGAACAGGATGATGCGCTCACTGCTGCAGCTCTGATTGGATGCAGCTCAGAGCGCGGCGTGCGTTTCACGGGGGGGGGACGGTGCATACAGAGGGCTTATTTTCGGGGAGGGCTTATTTTAGAGGAATCTTACACAGTAAGGGGAGGGCTTATTTTCGGGATAGGTCTTATTATTGGGGAAACACGGTAGATTGTCATCCCCCCAAAATCAGAGACTGTCTTTTGTCTTTCTCTCTATCCCCAGAACTTAGTACATGCCTGGTACATAGTCAACCCTAAATAAATGTTTATTGACTGACTGACTAACTGACTCTCTAAGACTTTAAGTTATAGGGAATATGTCTATCTTAATTAGTGAGAGAAGTCTTTCATATACAAGTTCCCCACACCATTCAAATCACAAGTCCAGTATCTATCTCTCCTATGTTGTCAATATCCTGGGAAATTCTGAGAAGTATATGGAAATTCTTAGTATTATAGTGTCATTAGGGAGAGAAAACACATGCATATTATACAGTAATATGCAACATGCCAGTGTACGAATAAATCAATGTAAAAGTAATACAGATTGTGGGCAGTATGGGAGTTCAGAGAATACAGTAAAATATACCAGTTGGAGTGGTCTATTGCAAAGGAAAGAATGCTGGATTTGGAGTCAGAAGACCTGGGGTCAAATTCATGTTCTGACACTTGCTACCTGTGACTAGGAACTAGTTGTCATACTTCTCCTAGGCCCTATTCCCTCATCTGTAATGGGAGCTGGAATAGACGATATAGATTTCTTATCATACTAAGGCTATGGTCATATAGCTTTGTGGAAAAGGTAAGACAAGTTGAATTGTGCAATGGCCAATTTTGATACTCCGTTCTTCTCAGCAATGCAATGATCTAAAACAATTCCAAAAGACTGATGATGGGAAATGCTGTCCACATCCACGGAAGGAACTATGGAGTCTGAATGAAGATGGAAGCAGACTATTTGTCCTCTTTTTTTCTTTATCCTGGTTTTTCCCTTTGGCTCTGGTTCTTCTTCACAACATGACTGATGTGGAAATGTGCTTAATATGATCATACATGTATAGCCTATATCAGATTGCATACCATCTTGGGAAGGGGAGAGGGAAAAGAAGAGGAAAAATTTATATTCAAAATCTTATAAAACTGAATGTTGAAAACTAAAAATTATTTAAAAAAAAACAACTTAAGTTGAGCCGTGAATGTTGAAATGTATTTGTGTAGGTTGAGACAAGGGGATAGGACATAAAGTTTGGGAGGATACTGTGTGAAAAATCACAGAGGCAGGAATGAACACAGATCCATTGTTTGAGTTAGGGAGTAATTGGAAATTAGGTTGAATATAGTAAGGTAGGGCCAGATTATGAAAGGTTTTAAATTCCATGTCAAGACATGTTTATTTAACTCAGCAAAAATCTGAGTATGACCTTAACACTTAGAACTTTTGCTAGGCAATGCAAAAGAAGTACTATGGAGATTTTATCCTTGCCTTTAAAGAGCTTTTGCTTTTAATAATAATGATTCGTTTTACTTATCACCTTAAGGTTTACAAAGCACTTTCCTCACATAAACCCTGTCAAATAGATGAAACAAGTATTAGTGTCCACTTTACAAATGAGGAGACAACTTCAGAGAGCCTGAAATTATTGCTTTTTAAAATGTGAATGCCTGCCTTTGGAGGTCTGATGGGCTCTTCAGAGATACAGATGATCTGTGAATAATTTTTCCCCCATAGGCTGTTGAGAGTTCTTAGGAAAGGAACATGTAGGCTAGCTTTGAATTTGGTTTTTGCCCTTAAAGTGGAAGACCTGTTAGAGGTGTATGAATGGAAGGGTATTTTCCTTTTAATTGGAGCCTTTTTTTCCCCTTTCAAATCAACTCATTTCCCACATTTTCCCAAATATAGTAAGTTGAAGAGAGCCTGATTTGGGTTAAATATAAGGGGAAAAATATTAACAAGTTGAGCCTTTCAAAAATGAAATCAAGCTCCTTGACAAGTAGATAGTCAGTTCTCCATCTCAGAAGGTCTTCCAGAAGAATGGATTACCACTTTTCAGAGATATCATTGAAGGGATCCCTGCTCAATATCATTGAGAGATCCCTGATCTCTCACTCCCTGCTCAGGAGTGATTTGGACAAGGCAGCTTGTGAGGGCCCTTACAGGTTTTACATTCTTTGATGTGTCTATACTAGTGATAGAGTTCATTCATTCTGAATATTGTCTGGTGTATTTTCATCTGTATAGGCTCTCCAGTTTCTCTTTGCTATTGGCTTGGATAAATGGATTTATTTGCTGTCTTCTCTATGTGCTCTTTTTGGAACTGGCTCTTGATGTGAAACAAATCAAGCCTTGGATATATAGTTTGGGGCACTCCATGCTCATGATGGGATAGCTATATGGAACTCAGCACAAACCTAAAAGTTATTTCCCATAAGTTAATAATATTTAGGAGGGGAGAGGGAAGAAATAGATATAATTTTTACCCAGTGACTGCTCTCTGAAAAGTGCAAAGCAGGCAGCATCATGACTCCAATCCCCTGTCTTCCTACTAGCAGGAACCAAAGTCCCCTCTGGAAAGGGGCATGCAAAAATAATGTAAAGATATATTTTCATGCTTCCTGTGAACCACATTTAGACAGACACAGGTGGACACACATAACATAACACACAAATACATACCCAATGTGTAGATTTGAAGGATCTTCAAAGTAAAATATCAGAGAGAAAAAAAGCCTCCTAAGTGAATCTGGTCTTAAGAGGATGAAGTATATAATTTTAATGGAACAATTATTTTTGTAAATGTATTATGCATAAGAAAACTCATGTGATCCTTTGCCCTGATATTTGTGTAAAGTACATGTATTTAAGAAATGTACATTGGAAAAAAAATTTGAAAAAGAAAATGTATATTGACTGTTTGCAGAGGTGAGGGACCAGGGATTCCAAATATTGTGTATATTATTATGCTCTACTGATATGTTGACTAATTTTGCTGAATTGCGTCTTTCTTTTTTTTCTGTCTCTCTTTCCTTCAAAGGAGTATGTTATATTCTAAAATGAAATTAAAGTAACTAGAAGTGACTCAAGCACCATCACACATTACATAAATTAATAAATAAATAAATGAATGAATATTTGGTGAATGAATAAATCAATGAAGTGCTCTGCAACTTACTATCTATGTGATCTTGTACAATTCATATAAACTCTCTGGGTCTCTGTTTCCTCAACTGTAGAATGTAGGGGCTAGACTAAATGATTTTAAATGATCCTTCTAGCTCTAAATCTATGATCCTGTGAGATCATCAAATCTTTAGTTAAATAATCCTTTCTTTTGTAAGCCTAGTAATTTGGGAATTCATGGCGATAGAAGAGATTATTTTTCTTATACTTGGTGAGAAATCTCTTGATTAAAACGAGGCATTGATTATACTGGACAAGCATTTTTCTTTATGGTGCCAATGGAAACAAAAATCTATTTTATAAGAAAGGAGAATCTAGCAGACCAGTATCACACATATATTCAAGGGATTAAAATCATTTCCTATAGCCCAGCACATTGATAAATCACTTAGTTCCCACAATAGCCCTGCTCAATATATTGTAAAACTAATTGCTAATCATTGGAAAGTAATGAGAAATGCTGGTTTATGTTTTAATCCCTAACACTACAACATCTAGCTGAATTTGACTTTGATGTGTTGTCTGCATCAACATTGCTGTAGTGGAAAGAAAGATGTTTCCATAAATAATATTACCCAGCGCACAAAATGAGACTTATGCAGGGATGGAGTCGAAACCAAATGCCAAATGTAGTTGTTTTCTGCTAATTCTGTATCTGCATAATAACTCATCATTTTGTGAAGGTTACGCGGAATTAGTGGCCAGCAGCTGAGGGATTTCTTTCCCTGAGGATCTTTAAGTCCCTTACTAAATAATTGGGAATAATTTCCACAGAGGTATAGCTGGTCTCAGAATCCAGGGCCAGTATGAGCATAGCTTTCCTAACCTATCCCTAATAGAAAGTCAAATAGGTTTTTGTAGATGTATAGAAGGAAGGAAAGAGGAGAAAAAAATTTTTTTTTTCTATTTTTCCAAGGCTAAGAAGGATCATTTTTAGTCTCTGCTAGATGAGATGGCCAAGGATGAGTTTCATTTTGTTTTGTTTCATTTTGAATTCCTACTAAGATGGAAATGGTATAATGGGGAGTGGCAGGGTAAGGGACAGGTCACCCGAGGCAACCCAAACCCAGACCTGCCTGGAGATAGCAAAGCTGGAAGCACTAGAGAATAAAACATTTTGCAAACAGTGTAAGTGGGAGCAGGAGCAAGGGAAGCAGACAATCCCTAGACAGGCTGCCCTTTTTTTAAAAAAAGGGGGCTCTCTGAAGTTTTCAGCCTGTGCCATCATATAGGACTACGATCAGGTGGCACCAGTGTCGCTCCCTCTTGGCACTAAAGTTTTGAAGGAGCTAATTTCCATTGCTTCTTTGGAAGGGAAAGAATGACACTGTACTAAGACTGCCCTTCACTTCCCACCTGACTGAACGAAGCTTAGACTTCTTTGGCTTCCCTATCATACCCACACCAGGTACCTCCCTCTGCCCCCTCTTCCCCCTGACCCTTTTGGCTCTCTTTTATGGGCTTTCTTCCCATACTGGATTGCACACTTTCTGAGGGCAAGGATCGTCTTTCTTTTTCATATTTGTATCCACAGTGCCAGGAACATAGTAGGTACTTAATAAATGTCTATTGAAATGATTGTACTTATTCTGAAATATGTGCTAACATTAATATTGTTTTGCTATTTGTTTCTGATTAAATCTTTTATAGTCTTAATGATGCTTTCTTGTGACTGAATTACTAATCCTGAAAAATTTTCTGATGTTCCTAGTTTTCTCAAATTGGGATGAGGGGGAGAGGATGAACCAAGATAGAGAAATTACCATTCAGTGTCCCTGTAATATGAAACTAAGTCTGTGTAGTGGCAGTAAGCAGCAGAGCTGATCTCAGAAGAGTGGGCACTGACATGGGCAGTAAGAAAGGAAGCCCGCTGTGGCCTTTGCTCATTAGAACCTAGAACTAATTGTCCTCAACATATTGCTACCAGTATATAATACCCAATGGTAATTGGACTATTTTTCGGTAAGGAAGTCTTGTAGAACCAAAGGGTAGCATTGTTTGGAACTACTGGCTTTCTGGAAACAAGGCACAGGTGAAAGTATCTATGCAGTCTACACAGAAGGAGCATAGTATCTTAAGGATCTCTAGTATTCCTCCCAACCCCTGTGGGGCTATAATGGGAATGGGAATCTGAAGATCTTCCCTGCCCCTAAGCCCTTTGATAGGCTTAAGTGAATTTGAGGACCTTTCCTGATTTGAAAATATACTCAGCCCCCTAATAGGCTGCATGTGGCCACATGGAGCCTGTGGTGGGAGGCTTGTTTTTCAGGAATGCCCACACCTTGTTACTTTGTGATTGGGCAGTGGATTAAGAGGGTTGTGACATTCTCTGACCCTGGAGAAGGTTATGTATACCCTGATGTGGGGTTTTGCTTTGGGGCTCACTCATGGGAAGAGTTGTGTGATTTGGCCAGATAAGACTCTGGGCAGCCGTTGAGCCCCTGGCTTTGAAAACCCAGATGCTGGTGCTTCCCCCTCTGGTAACTGACTAGGTATGGATGTAATGGTCAGACAGCTGGAAGCCTTTCTGCTGATCTGTTTGTCTGTATTTTTTTCTGCTTGCAACTTATTTTTGTATTTTCTCTGAAGTTCAGGGTGCTGACTTTTTTCCCTGAATTAGGTAAATGACATATGTTTGATTAAACTGAGATTGTTAACCCTTTTTGAGTTGCTTTCCTTTAGAAAAGCAGATCAAAGAACCATTGCTATCAGTCATCCTGGGTATTCTAGGGTGCTTGCTGCTACAGGGGCCTCCAGGAATATCTTAGCTGCAGGGTCAGGGGACACTACATGGGTACAGGGAAATTCTACCTGATCCACAATAAGGATTATTAACAATACAGGTAGTGTAGTCACCTCCACTGTGACCTTGCTGTTCAAGATACTGTTCATGCTTATATTTACCTCTTCACAGGTACAAACTGATTGGGAGTTCTAAAGAATTACTTATATGGACAAAATGCCTTAGATCCAGGACTTGGTCCTTTTGTGAGGTAAGGGGTGGATGTGAAGCCTGGGATATCTCTCTTTCATGCTTTCAAATTCACAGTCATTCCTTCCTGGGGCTGGTACAATGTTTTAGCTTGATTTTCTCAGATTTTCTTCCCTTATTCAGTATCACCTATGTCTGGCTTCTGAGGCAGTTAGGTGGCAGTGGCTGAGTTCTGTACTGGGTTAGATCTGAATTCAAATCCTTTCTCAGACACTTACTGAATGTGTTTGTCCTTCATTTTGAAGAGGACCCATGACATCAGGGAAATGATGACATGACTTGCAGTTGATTTTGATTTGAGTGAGGGAAGGCTATGCAAGGTGACCAGCCTCACTTTCTCCTCCAGAGCCATCTAGATCCAGTGACCAGATATTCATCAGGATGACTGGAGATAGCCCAGGATGCAATGGAAGACCCTGGCCCTTTTAGGCTAAGGCCTTTTCAGGTATTCACTTAGAATGAGGTAATTCCCATTCAATAAATAGGCCTCTTTAAGAAGTGAGGGAAGGGATGGGTCCTTTAATTAAAAAAAAAAGAAAAAAAAATCAAGCTGGGAGGGGAAGACCCTCAGGGTTGCTTTTCCAAAGAGAAACAGTTACCATTGACATTCACTCTAAGTCTGGAGGGTACAAAATATCATTAAGTGGAGCTTGGGAAGGGACCTACTGTGGTCCAATGTATGAGCTTCATAGTGAACTGGATTTCAGATTTTTTGAAGATGAAGGAAGGAAGGAAGGAAGGAAGGAAGGAAGGAAGGAAGGAAGGAAGGAAGGAAGGAAGGAAGGAAGGAAGGAAGGAAGGAAGGAGGGAAGGAAGGAAGGAAGGTAACCAGCAAAGCCCAAATTAAGTGGGCAGCTTCTGGCCATCAAATGTAACTTCCTTTGGAGAGGAGAGGGAGAGGGAGAGGACCAACTGAGTTACCTAACTAACTGGCAGCTCTGTCTACTCACAGGTTGTGTTTGTCCATTTTTGAAGAGGACCATGGCATTAGGGAAATGACGACCTGACTTTTAGTTGACTTGGATTTGAGTGAGGAACATTATGCAGGGTCACCAGCCTCACTTTCTCCTCCAGAGTCATCTGGATCCAGTGACCTGATATTCATCAGGATGACTGGAGATGACCCAGGGTGCAATGAGAGACCCTGGACCTTTTAGATTAAGGCCTTTTCAGGTACTCACTTAAGAGTGAGGCAATGCTTATTCCATGAATAGGCTTCTTTAAAAAGTGAGTGAAGTTCTGGCCCTTTAATATAAGACTGAAGTCCCTTGTTCTTGTAACCTCGATTTCCTCATCTATCAAATGAGGATGATAGCATTTGCCTAACACAGTTGCTGTGAGATCAAATGAGATAATATTTATAGCTCTTTGCAAACCTTAAATGCTATTTGCTATTATTATTATCATCATCAGTATCATAATCATTATTACATCCCTGAGATCTTAAATTTCCTGGGCCTTTGCTCAATGCTCCCATTTGCTATTTAACTTTTGCATATGCAGTTAGAAACCACAGACTGCTTACTACCAAGGAATTCTCTCTTGGTCCCTTATTATTTCTTTTAAAATGTATCTAAATATGTCCTTAAAATATAACAAGTTTGACTTTCCTTTTCTTTTTGCAAGTGACAAGTTAATTAGTAGACTTAAAATTCTGCTAACATCCACACCTATATTTCTGTTTATTGAGTAGTGTTTCCCTGCATATAAATAAACTTAAAAAAAAAGATTGAGACAAATTCTTGATCATTAAAATAGAATGTTCTCATTACTTCTACCCACCCCATATACTGAAAGCATCTGATATTTTACCATTAGATCTGTTTGTATTGGTATGGAAACAGGTAAATCAATTGAACTCAACATCTCCATCCCCATCCACCCTATATAAAATTATGTTGCTGTTAAGAAGCATGATAATAATAGCAGTAAGAGCTGACATTGTTATATGGATTCACATACATTATCTCATTTGTCCTCACTTCATATGAATGAAAGACCTCAGAGTTTCAGGGCTAGATAGCAAGATTGTTCTGAGACAGTTGCTTCTTTGTTGGGACTAGCTAAGTAAAATAGCAGTTTGTAAATATACTTTTGCTTTCCTTAAGCCCACCACTGAATTATTTCTTTATCCCCCCAGGGCTGAAAAAGGCATCATTACCAATTAACTCATATTCCTGGTTAAACATTCCAAGCCAAACTACTGCTCATTAGAAGAGTTTATGGAGATATTATAAATTACCTCATGAATTTTTCATTTCAGTGAGATCTAATTCTGGATAGTGTGGCTACAAGGTCTTGATTTTAAATGAGAGACCCAAAGGCCAAAACAACGTTTCCAATGGTTGCTTTCTGTCTTTTACCAACAGTCCCATTAAACTCCTTTTTACCCAAGTAAGCAAATAAAAATGTATTGAGAGTTCACTATGTACAGAGCATTAAGGGGAAATTCATCTCAACAAATCAAATTCAGTTAACACACATTAAGATCTTGTTAGGGACCGGGAGTAGTAAACTCCTTAAGAGTGAAGATGGTTTCATTTCTTAGTTTTGCAGCCCCAGAACCTAGCCTAGCATATTTTAGGTGCATACTGGCAGTTAAAGTAAAGGCTTCTTCAAGTCTCGGCAAAAGTCCCACCTCCTATTAGAAGCCTTTCCAAGTTCTCTTTTGTCTTAGTGCCTTCCCAATGTGATTATCTCAAATTTATCCACTACATTTTTTTTTTTAAGTTTTATTGTTGTGTTTTTGTTTCTATATTACAAGCATTTATAGATTATCCAAGGAGTATCTGGTAATGACGCAAAACAATTAAGCAAAACTAAGAATACAGAAGAGTCTCTGGAAATGTGTGTAACTTTCTACAACTGTGATACCTATCCCAATCTTTCTATTTTAAATATTTTTAATGAACAGAGATCTATTTTCTCTTCTTCTCTATCCCCTTCACCTCACTGAAAAAAAAAAGAAAAAAAAAGACTTATTTATAGCATAGATACATAATCAAGAATAACAAATTCTCTTTGGCTGTTTACATATAATGTGTGTATGTTCATGTGTCATACATACATGCATATATACATACATATATACACACATACATACATATGTCTAAATCCATCATCTTTCTGTCAGGAGGTGAATCGTATGTTTCTTTTAAGTAATCTTTTACATCTAGATCACATATTATTTGGATCTTATCTTGCAGTAAAGTGTGAGTTCGGGACCTAATTCTAATTGCTTTCATGTTGCTATTCAATTTTCTCAACAGTTTAGAATCTTTGTGTTTATTGAATATGAGGGTACTGGAAAGATTTGTTTCTGTATGTTGTACAGCAAATCTGTTCCACTTATTGATCTCTTTTTTTAACCAGTACAGAATTGTTTTGAGTATTACTACTTTGTAGTATAGTTTGAGATTTGACGTGACTAACCTTTCTTTATCCCTTTCTTTTTCTTATTTTCATTCAAATTCTTCATCTTTGCTTCCATAGGATTTTCATTTTTTTTTAGGACTACAAAATAATCCTGTGTCAGATTGGTGTGATGTTGAATAAGTAAATTAATTAAGGCAATATTATTATTTTTATTATATTGATTCCTTTTACTCATTAGCAACTAATATTTTTTCCAAGTGTTTAAGCTGTTTTTATTTCTGTAAAGAGTAGTTTATAGTTGTATTTATAGAGATTACATGTGTATCTTGGTAAGTAGACTCACAAATATGTTATACTTTTGTAGCAGCAAGCACCCCAGTGTCCCCAGGGTGCCTGCTCACACAGGTTCTTGGATCTGCTTTGTTAAAGGAAAGCAACTCAAAATGGGTTAACAAGCTTACTTTAATCAGTCAGACATATATCGTTTACCTTGTTCAGGAGAAAAGGTCAGCACCCTGAATCTCAAAGTATACAGGCATAATTATCAAGACAGAAACATCAAGTAGACAGATTTCCAAACTGCCCAACCATTACATCCATACCCAGTCAACATCTGGGTTTCCACATTCTGGGTTTTTCAAAGCCGGGGGACTCTCAACAACGGCTTCCCAGAATTCAGATCAAATCACAGAACACTTCTCAAAGTGAGTCCCAAAACAAAGCTACACATCAGGGCTTATATAGCCTTCTCCTGGCTCAGAGAATGTAACAACCTTATTGACCCACTGGCCAATCAAAAAGTATCTACTGAAAAACAAGCCTCCCTCCCCAGGCTTCTGGTGCACTTTAGCCTAGGGGCAGGGAAGATCTTTAAAATTTACATTCGCATTACAACATTCTACAATTCTTTTCAATGGATTTCTTTCCTCCTGGGTTTTATTGGCATTATGTAGAAATGCTGGTGGTTTCTATATTTTTTTAATCAGGTAAATTTGCTAGAATAATTATTTCAATTATTTTCATTTGACTTGTTAGTACCCTTTCAGTATACCATCATATCATCTGTAAAATGTGATAATTAGGGTTTTTTACCCTTGCTTATTCCCTCAGTTAACCAACTTTTAAAATACTATATAGGCTTGTGTCAAATAAAAGTTGAGACCATGGACATACTTGCATCAGTTCTGATTTTATTGGAATATATATTTAGTTTATCTCCATTATATGCAATGGTAGCTCTTGGATTTACATATATTCTGTTAATCATTTTGCAGGAAGCTCTTTTTCCCCAAAGTTTTATAAAAATTTAACAGAAAATGGGATTGTATTTTATCAAGATCTTTTTTCTGTGTCAATTGTAATACAATATTTACAGTTTTGTGAATAATTTAGTTAATTAAATTCATATTTTTCCTAATATCAAACTGATCCTGCATTCCTGGTGTGAATCTAACCTGATAATAGCATACAAACTTTATGATATGTTGTTTTAGCCTCTTTGTCAGTATTAGTTAGAGTTTTGCATCAATATTCATTAGGAATGTTGCTTATTCTGTTTTCATTCTCTTTGGTTTATATATCAAGACCATATCGGTATATTAGAAACAATATGACAATATCTCTTCTTTTTCTATTTTTGCAGAGTTTATGTACTTTTGCAATTAATTTGTGAATCTATTTGGTCCTGGAGCTTTTTACAATGAAATTTCATTTATGGCTTACTAAATTCCTTATTCTGATTAAGTTGTTTAAATTCTCTATTTCTTTTTCATTAATTTAAGAATTTTTATTTTTGTAAAGATTCATTTATTTCATGTAATGTGTAAGTTTTATTGGAGAATATTTGAGGAAACTTATTTCAATAATTTCTTTTCTTAGATCTCAATTTGTTATGATTCTTCTTTTTCACTTTTGGCTTTGCTTTTTCTTCTATTTAATAAATTTGACTATTGGCTTATCTGTTTCTTTTTTAGATTGTTCCTAGTTTTATTGCCTTTTTGTTTTGAACTTTCTTAATCTTTAATTTGATTTTAAGGATTTATATATTGGTGTTTGAGTTTTTAAAATTTGCAGATGTATAATATGTCTAGTTGTATTCCCTATTCAGTGATATTGTTCTTTCTTTTTTTTTGTTAATAAAAATATTTAGAGGGGGCAGAGTCAAGATGGAGGAGTAAAAGCAGGACCTCCCTGCTGCTCTGTCTTCCACCTTACCCAATCCATGCAAAAAGGGAACTCTGAAAAATCTTTGGAGCTGCAGAATCCACAAAATGACACAGAGAAGCTAACCTCCCACTGAGGACAGCCCAGAAGGGCAGCAGGAATCAGCCAGTGCAGTGCTATGGGAGCTGAGCCCAGCCCCATGCCAAGGCTTTAGCCCCAGGGTGGGACTGACCAGCCACCACCCAGAGGGACTCCAGATCAGCAGCAGCAGTGGTATTTTTCAGATTTATCAACACACAGATGTGAAGGACAAAGTGAGAGGTCAGTGCAGTCTGGACTTTGGGACCCAGTAAGTGGGAGTGCATAGCTTTTGCCCCCAGGGCAGAAGATGCTGACTCCAGCACATCCAGCCAGTGCCACCTGACAGCTTCAGCTCCGGGGCTGCAGAGTGTAGGGGGACCAAGCACCAGTCTGAGGGGTAATCGCTCTTGCTTTAACCTGCTTGGATCTGGATTGCAGTCTAGGGTGAAGGTACTGGGGTGTCCGGCATGCCAGAGCATGTGGAGACCTCAGAGAGGGCACCCATCTAATACCTCCAGCAATTGAAAAAAACCCCAGAATTTTGGATGAAATTTCCCATGTCTGGTGGCAGAGTCCTACTGTGGGAAAAAACCCAGGGGTCAAGTGACTGAAAGGCGACATGACCAGGAAAAGGAAACAAAGCAGACAGAAGATTGCAACATTAGACTCCTATTTTGGGGACAAAAAGGAGCAAAGCATGGAACAGGAGGAAGACAGTGAAGTCAGAACTCCTGCACCAAAAGCTTCAGAGGAAAATACAAGCTGGTTACAGGCCATAGAGGACCTTAAGAAGCAGATAAGAGAAGTGGAGGAAAAATTGGGAAGAGAAATGAGAACAATGAAAGAAAATTACAAAATGAGAGTCAACAGCCTGACTGAGGAAAATACCACCTTAAAAAATAGACTAACTCAAATGGCAAAAGAGGCTCAAAAAGGCAATGAGGGGAAGAATGCCTTAAAAAGCCAAATGTGGCAGATGGAAAAAGAATCTCAAAAGCTCACTGAGGAGAATCATTGCTTCAGAATTAGATTGGAGAAAATGAAGCTAATGACTTTATGAGAAATCAAGATGCTGTTAAACAGATCCAAACAAATGAAAGAATAGAAGGCAATGTGAAATATCTCATGGGAAAACCCACTGACTTGGAAAAAAGATGCAAGGGAGATAATTTAAAAATTATTGGACTACTTGAAAGCCATGATCAAAGTAAGAACCTAGAAATCATCCTCCAGGAAGTTCACAAAGAAAACTGCCCTGATGTTTTCCAACAAGAGGGCAAAATAGAGGTAGAAAGAATCCACCGATCACCTCCTGAAAAAGATCCCAAAAAGAAAACTCCTAGGAATATTATATCCAGGTTCTGGAATTCCCAGATTAAGGAGAGAATATTACAAGCAGCCAGGAAGAAACAATTTGAATATTGTGGAAACACAATCAGGATAACCCAGGATCTGGCAGCTTCTACACTGAGGGATTATAGGGCTTGGAATATGACATTCTGGAGGTCAAAGGAGCTGGGATTAAAACCAAGAGTCACCTACCCAGCAAAACTGAGTATGATGTTTGTGATAGTAATGGAATGTGGAGATTCCCCTGTATTGGGCTTGGTTTTCAAATTGATTGTGTTAAAACCCAGAGCTTGTTAATCCCACCTGTGGGATGGACTTGTTGATGTGAAAAGAAAGTCCTGAACTGGGAGGAGCTGGTGAGTAGATTTGGAGAGACAAGAGAGAGGCAGAAGAACTTTTTTTTTTGGAAGCAGCACCTTGTGGAGAGAGAAAGACTAAGAGAATTGCTGGTGGCCGCTTTGAATTGCCCTGGACTTTTGAGACCTGCCCCCTGAGCTGCCAAGGACTGAGGAGACATGGCTGTTTTGCTGGTACTTTGTCTGTCTGTTTTGATGTTGTTTTGCCAGATTTGTCCACTGGTGAAAGACAGGCCTGTTGAAGAAGTCCTGGAACCTGGCTGTTCGCTAAGAAGCCCTGAGACTGTCCTGCAGACAGAGAGTGAATACTGTCCACTGGTGAAGGACAGTGCTGTTGTTGCAGGAGTCTGGAGACTGTCCTGCAGACAGAATGAATACTGTCCACTGGTGAAGGACAGTGCTGTTGTTGCAGGGGTCTGGGAACCTTTCTGTTGGTTCAGAAGCCCTGAAGAAGGATTTTCTTGTATGTTTACAGAAATCCTGGGAGAGGGCTTTGCTAATGTTTTCAGCGGTTCTAGGACTGTTCTACAGACAGAGGATGAATTAATGAAGGGACTGGCAACGTATCTTGTGGCCTTGCTAAGCCTTGTCTCCCCAGGAACTAAGATTGCTGAGAACTTGCCTTGTGTCAAGATGAAGAAAAGACCTCCATTTGGGTATTAAGTGCTGTGTTTAAACTTGATGTAACTCTGGGGTAGATTCAATTGAGATCCAGGGGTGGGGAACTTTTGACCTTTTTGTGTTCTGTGGTTGAACAAATGAATGTACTTTACTTATGTTTGGAAACTAATCTCCATTTGAGAAGAGGGACTTTGTGGTGGACTAAATGAAGGTATAGCCTAGGGGTGGAGAAGTATTTAGACCAGGAACTTTGTAATTGATTGAATGATTGGAAGGTCCTGGGGTGGGGTAGTATTTGGAGATTATTTAATCACCCTTAGTAAATGCTGTATTTTGAATGATATCATGTTTTGACCTTCTCTGTTCTTGGTTTGTCACTGAATAAAATGGAGAGCACCTATGCTGGTATTTTGAACCTTGGGAAGTTGACTTTCCTTGGCAATTACATTACAATGTTTCAGGAGAAAATATGGTCATTCAGTGGAATAGAGAACTTTTAAGCATTCTTGCTGAAAAAACCAGAGTTGAATAGAAAATTTGGCATTCAGATATAAGAAGCCAGAGAAGCATGAGAAGGTAAACAGGGAAAAGAAATCATAAGGAAGTTATTAAAGTTGAACTATTAACATTCGTACATGGAAAAACAATAATTGTAACTTATGAAACTTTTCTCAGTATTTGAAAGGAATAGAAATATATATATCAGGGTATATGAGCATATGAATACATATGTGAATGTGTGTATATATGTTTACAGGTATACATAGAGGGCAGGGGACCAATTTAACAGGAAGGGATGATACTTAAAAGGTGAAAGTAAGAGGTGAGAGAGGAATATAATGAGAGGAGATGGGCAGAGACAGAATGGGGTAAACTATTTCATATAGAAAAGGCAAGGGAAAATGGTTACAATGGAGAGGAAGAATAGGAAGGCAAAAGGGAATGGGTCACCCTTATTCCCATTGAATTTGGCTCGAGGAGGGAATGAAATACACACTAAATAGTGTATATCACCCTCCAGGAGAGTAGGGAGAAGGGGATGATGGGCAGATGATGGAAGGGAGGGCAGGCTGTGTGTGTGGGGGGGGGCAGGGAAGTTGGAAGCACCCACTCTTGAAAAGGGACGGGATCAAAGTAGAGAATAGAACAAGTGGGAGGTGGGATAGGAGGGAGGGAAATATAGTCAATCTTTTACAATATATCTACTATGTTATTGTTTTTCATTAGCTGCACATGTACAACCTATACTGAACTGCTTATCTTCCCAGTAAGGGTGGTGACAAGGGAGGAAGGGAAAGAATTTGGAATACAAAGTTTTAAAATCAAATATATATATATATATATATATATATATATATATATATATATATATATATATATATATATATATATATATATACATATACATATATATACACTATTATTAATACTATTTTACATGTAATTGGGAAATAAAATATACAGGCACTGGGGCATAGAGATCCACTGGAAAAGTCAAAAGGTGTATGGGAGAAAATATGAGAGAGAGCAGATTGGAGCAGGGGATATCTTGTGGGACTGCTATTTTGGGGCAGTGGGTAGGGGGAAAATGGGGAGAACATTTGTAACTCAAAATCTGGCAGAAATGAATGATGTAAATCAGAAGTTAATAAAGCATTTGAAAGTAATAAAAAAAATAAAAATATTTAGAGACATTTGCCTCCAAGGAATATTTTGGTTCCATCCAAAAATTTTTTGGTATGTTGTTTCTTTGTTTTAATTATTTTTAAAGAAATAATTTTCTTTTTCTATGATTTGTTCACTAACTCAGCAATTCCTTACAATTAGGATTTTGTGCTGTAGTTAATTTTTAATACTTTTTTTCAGTAGTCTTTTGCTATTTTATTGCATTGTGGTCAGTAAAGGATGCATATCATTTTTTCTTCTTCTTTTCCATTTATTTGTGATTTTTTATGTCCAGCAATATAATTTTTGTAAAGGTGACATATATATTAGGAAATATGGATATTCCTTTTTATCTCCATTCATTAATTGTCAGTCTATCATATATATTTTTTCTAAAATTTTATTCATGTTCTTATATTCTTTCTTGTATAACTTTGATTTTATTTAGGAGTAAATTGAAGTCACACTCTATAAGGATTTTATTGTCCTTTTTTGTAATTAATTTACTTTTTCTTTAGGTATTTGAAGCTATGCCAATTTAGTACATGCAAGTTAATAAAGAAATAAATTCGCTGTCTATATTACCTTTCAGCAAAATGAAGTTGCCCCTTTTATTTCTTTTAAGTCTTTCTTTTTGTTGCTGTTGCTTTGTCTGAAATAATTGATACCCCTGATTTTCTATATTCATATAAGGCATAATAGATTTTTATCCAAACTCATATTTTTACCTTTGTGTGAAACTTTAAGCTTCAAATATATTTGTTGTTAACAAAATAGTGTTGTATTTTGCTTTCTAATTCATTCTGATAACCTCTAACATCTAATGGTTAAGTTCATCCCATTCATATTCAAAGCTATTTATTTCTCTCTAATATTATGTCTCATATATTTTCTTCTCTCTAGTCCTTGTTTTCTGTTTATATCAAGTTGTTATAATTTCTCTTTTTCTCCATTTCATCTTGTCTTCACTATCTCCTCTTCAAGCTTTGGGTTTGTTCCCTTTATGACTAATTCTTCCCTATATCTCCTTTCTCAATTTCCTGCTCCTATCTTTATCCTTGCTGAGTTAAATGCATTGCTACACTAAACTCTCTCTATGTGGAGGGGTATATTTTGTTTTCTTTCAACCAGTTCAGATAAAAGTGACGTGCCACATTTGTCCATTGTCTTCCCCATTAAATGATGACCTCCTTGACAGGAGGAACACTTTGGGCTTTATACCGTTCTTTGTGTTCCTACTGCTTAATACAGTGCCTGGCACATAGTAGATTTTGAAGAAATGCTTTAAAAATATAATTTAATAAGTAATCTAGAAGGGATGGAATACATTGTCTCTACCTCCAGTGAAAGATGTGGATTAGCAGAGAAAAAAGACAGAAAGAAATCTCCAAACACTGACCATGACCAGCAATTAGAAGAAGATAAGCAACTGAGGATGACAAGACACATAAATAGTCCTATAAGTGCATTGTGTGTGTTAATATGCAAAATGAGCTGAAGTTAGTAATAAAACTAAGAACAACACAGAAGACCCTTTAGGCATGTGAGATGCAAAAGAAGGGTCCAAAAAGGCGCAAGTACTGCTGATCAAGGTATGATAGGACAATGATGATGGGAAAAGAAAGCATTGAGTTACTCAACTATTTTTTTTGTTGCTTCTGTTTTATATTACGAGTACAATGATCTTTGGAATAAAAAAAAATGAAAACAGAATACAAATGGTTGGCAGGGAATGGAAACCATGGTAAGTGATGAAACACTACATAAGAAAGTATCTAAATGTCTTCAATAAATTCATATCACCAAGACCAGATAAATGATATCCAGAATTCTGAAAGAAGTGATTGTTGACCTGTTTATGGAAAATTTTGGAGGACTGTGTGTGATATCATGGTACAGCAGAAAAAAAGCACTAAAATTGTAATTCTAGGATCTGAATTCTAATTTTATTTCTTCTATTTGCTACCTGTGGCTGTCGCTTAACTTCTTTTGGCCTTGGTTTCCTTATCTGTAAAAAGAGGAAGCAGTGCTAGCCAACTTTTGATCCATTCTGGCTCTAAATCCATTGTTTAATTACTGGAGAAAGGCAAGTGTTTACTCAATTTTCAAAATAGGGTCAAGTTATGAAACAGTAAATCTATGAGCCTTACTTCTGTCCCTGGTGTAATGTAATGGGAATCTGTAGATCTTCCCTGGCCCTTGGCTCCTCGGTAGGCTTAAGTGAATCTGAGAACCTTCCCTGATTTGAAAATATACTCTGCCTCCTAATAGGCTGAATGTGGTCACATGGAGCCTGTGGTGGGCGGCTTGCTTTTCAGGAATGCCCACACCTTGTTACTTTGTAATTGGGCAGTAGGTCATGAGGGTTGTGAAGTTCCCTGACCCTGGAGAAGGCTATACATACCCTGATGTGACATTTTGCTTTAGGGCTCACTTTGGGAAGAGTTGTATGATTTGGCCAGAAGAGACTCTGGGCAGCCTTTGTTGGTACTTCCCTCTCTGGTACCTAACTAGGTATGGATGTAATGGTCAGATAGCTGGAAGCCCTGTCTGCTGGTCTGTTTCTCTGTATTTTTTGTCTGCTTGTAACTTCTGTTTTTATTCTCTGAAGTTCAGGGTGCTAACTTTTCCCCCTAAACTAGGTAAATGATATATGTTTGATTAAAGTAAGATTGTTAACCCATTTTGAGTTGCTTTCCTTTAAGAAAGCAGATCTAATAACCTATGGTAGCAGCCATCCTGGATATGCTAGGGTGCTTGCTGCTTTATCTTGCCATAGTTTTCCAGTATTTAAAAAATCAAATAGTATTCAAGCCTCATCAAGAACAAATACCACACTAATCCTATTTTTTCTTTTTTTTAAGTCTTTAATTTATTAATTAGTTTGTTTCCTTTTAATTTACAGGATTCAATTCCACAATTCCTTGAATTTCACATTTTGTCTCCCTCCCTCCCCTCCCCCCCATGGCGTCTTATAATCAAGTATAGGATCTGTAGATACTTTCACATTATACAATGGTCAGGTTATAAGGATGGATTGTACCAGCTGGGATGAAAAATGGTATAGAGGACATAAAATCAAATAAGAGAACAAAAAAGATCAGGTATTTTGCTTCCACCTGGATATAAATTTAGTTCTTTCTAGTTCTTTCTCTGGATGCACGTTTTTCTCTCCATCATGTGTCTTTTGGGATTGACTTATATCCCTGCATTGTTGAGAAGAGTCCAGTCTATCAAAGTTGGTCATCACACATATGTTGTGTCCGTAATTGTGTACAAATTCCTCCTGGTTCTACTCTTCTCACTCAGCATCAGTTCTTTTAAGCCTCTCCAGGTAAATATGAAGACTGCTTGTTCCCCGTTTCTTATAGTGCAGTAATATTCCATAACATGCATATACCACAACTTATTCAGCCATTCCCCAATTGATGGACACCCCCTTAATTTCCAATTCTTTGCCACAACAAAAAGAGCTGCTATAAACATTTTTGTACATATGGGTCTTTCTCCCATTTCTATGATCTCTTTGGGATATAACCCTAGGAGTGGTATTGCTGGATCAAAGGGTATGAAAGTATTTATAGCCCTTTGGGCATAGTTCCAGATTGCTCTCCAGAAAGGCTGGATCAGTTCACAGCTCCACCAACAATGCATTAGTGTTCCAGTTTGCCCACATCCTCTCCAGCATTTGTCATTTTCCTGTTTTGTCATCTTAGCCAATATGACTGGTGAGATGTGGTACCTCAGAGTTGTTTTGATTTGCATTTCTCTAATCAATAGTGAATTAGAGCATTTCTTCATGTGCTTATAGATAGCTTTAATTTCTTTCTCTGAAAACTGCCTGTTCATATCCTTTGACCATTTATCAATTGGGGAATAATCCTATTTTTTTCCACAAAAGAAATTGGTAGATCAGAAGAATAAAGTACATTTGAGTTTCTACAAAGCATTTGACAAAATTTCTCTTGTTCTTTTTGTGCATAAAATAGAGAAATTTGGGCTAAAAGACAGTGCATTTATTATCTTATGAAATCTCCCAAATTATCAGACCCAAAGAATAACATTAATCGATTAATTTCACCTTGGAAGGAGGTATTGAGTGGAGTTTCATGGGAATTTATAGGAGGTAGCTACATGTAGCATTGGATAGAGTGTTGAACTAAGAGTTGGGAGATCTTAGTTTGAACCATGGTTTACACACTTACTTGGCTCTCTGTCCTGGACAAAGTATGTAACTTCTCTCAGTCCCCCCTCTTTCCTCATCTGTAAAATAGAGATAATAACTCCTATTTCACAGCATTACTATGAGGATCAAATGAGTTCTGAAAATCATTAAGCACCCTATAAATTATTTGTTCTTGACCCTATTATTATTTGTTCTTGACTCTGTAATGTTCAGTATTGTCTTAATTTACTTAAATGAAACAATAAATAATTTATTTAAATGAAACAATAGATAATACGTTTGTTAAATTTTCAGGTGCCAAAGGAGGGAGAAGGCTAACACGTTGGATTAAGAGAAATTTACATCCATGAAGAAATATATTGGCAGGCTAGAATATTGAGACACATCAAATAAATAAAACCTAAAAGGGATAAATATAAAGTTTTGACCTTTATTTTTTAAAAATAGCCTAAGTTGAAGATAAGGAAGATGTGTATAGTAGTTTATTTTTAAAAAGAGATCTGAATAGGGGCAGCTAGGTGGTGCAGTGAATGGAGCACCAGCCCTCAAGTCAGGAGGACCTGAGTTCAAATCTGGCCTCAGACACTTGACACACTTACTAGCTGTGTGACCTTGTGCAAGTCACTTAACCCCAATTGACTTGCCTTCCCTCCTCCAAAAAAAGCAAAAACAAAATAATCTTTATTTAAAAATAGATCTGAGGGTGTTATTGTATTTTAAACATTTGTGTCAATAGGAAAATATGGCAGCCAATACAATGCTAATGCTATTACAGACTACCTTGACCAGCATAATGTCCAGAACAAGGAAGATAATATTTATGTTTAAATCTTCCAATAGTCAAATCACATCTGAATTACTATGGTCACTTCTTCATATTCCATTTTAGATACTGGATGGAGACAAACAGAAGGACTTTCAGAAAAGGGCACTGAAGATTTTGATAGACTTGAAGGATATACCTTATAGTAACTGTAGAGTTTCAGCCAGAAGAGAAATGGTATGCTGGGCAAGGAGAGAATGGAGCCAGAGAATGGAATGTTAAATTTCCATGTGAGCATTTACACACCAGAAATTTGCAAGTGCTACAAATCAGGCCTTGTTTTATTGTTATTTGATTGTCTAGACTTAAGAAAGTGATGGAAAAATATTAATTCAAGCTAAACTTAAATGTGTATCATACATACCTTCCTATTCCTGCCTCCCTGCCCCTGAGATCTGATTGTTAAACATTTTCCAGCACACTGATATTCTAAGGAGAACATAATAGCCACCCTCCAGTCTCTGAAGGGCTTCATATAGAAGAGAAATCCGTGTCCTGCTTGGCAAGATTCTTAGCACCTTCAGGGCAAGGACCATTTCATGCTTGTTATTATATCACCAGCAGCTCATACAATAACTAGCACATAGTATGTACTTCATAAATGTGTTAACTGATTGCTCAGTGGAACAGTGGTAGAAGTTGACAGTGGCAGATCTGAGTCCCATATAAGAGGAAAACTGCTGAAATAGTACTGTTTAAAAGGGGAAAAAAAGCTGTCTTGGGGTATTGGGGATTAATTAAGATCTTTAAGCTTAAGTGAGTTGGCCCACTCAGGAACAAATTCTAGAGAGGATTCTTGTTCAAGTATGAATTGGAGCAGATGGCCTCTAAGTCCTCTTCCAACTCTCAGATTCTATGGAGTGTTTGGTTCTGGACCAGCTATTTAATTGTTGTTAAGAACTCCCAAGGAGGAAATTTCCTTCATCGATACATGTCTACAACTATTCTGAAAAGTATAGTATTCAAGTTGTTTGAGGATATTAGGTGGTTAAATGACTTGCCCAGGGTCATACAGCCAGCATGGGTAAGGGCAATGACTTGGACCTAAGTCTTTCTGACCCAGAGGCTGCTCTATCTACTCCTATGCCATATTGTCTCATGACATTTTATGCACTTAAAATTTGTTCAATTGAACTGGTAGGCTGGAGTGATTTGTCACACATTTTTTGTTAAATCTCCCACCAAAACAATTTGATTTTTGCACAGCAAAATATGCTCCTTTTATATCAAAGGGCAGAATGGGACACCTACATAGAAAGTCACTTTTGCTGCTTTGCTCTTAAGGGGAGGAAAAGATGTTTGAGGAAAGAATGACAAGATGTCAAGCATAAGACCTCACTCAGCCTTTTGAGAATCCAAGCAAACTGTTGGAACTAAGTACAGTTAACAGCAGGTAGTGATAGATAAACAGTTAAGCTGGAGCCACATCACCTTAAGTGCCGATTTAGCAAAGTTTACCATTAGGTAATTTAAAGAAACTATTGTGTTGCTCCCTGGTAAAGTGTAATAACACAGCCATTATAAGCCTTAAATAGAGCTATAATTATCTCCTGGTAGTCTGTGACCTTATCCTGTATATACTGTAATGACATATAATCTATAAGAACTAAATATAGAGCTTATTCCCCACATGACATCCTCACCACGCCACAATGGCATGATTTAAAAAAATCTAATAAATAAATATACATATTTATTCCTTGCTCTTCTCAGTCAGTGGTTTAAAGCTTGCAGGAGGTTGACCAGGGCATTTCAAGACTGACTTGATGATTTCACAACATAGTGAGTCTTTTGGGGGAACTTGGCTTATATCTTACTAAGAAGGTGCAGACATTCCCTCCAGGAGCACCCACCTTTGTGGGTGAAAGAAAGTACATACAACTACAGTGTGTCTGTGTCTTAAGGCAGCTGTTGGGTCTGAATGGGAAGAGGCTGTGACAATTACAGGCCCCACGTTCCCACCTCCTAACTTCTGACCCTAGGAACAGGTCTTTTCTTACTTCTGCTTCATGGTAGGCTATATTCAGCTTTCTTAACGTCTCTGCAATCAGAGTGACACTTCAATTAACCTCCTTCCTTTTTTATAGGCCCAGCAGCAAAGGGCAATTCTGATTCATAAAAGCCCAAGCAATTAATTTATCTGCAATTGAATCACAACCCAACAATCAATTCAACCCTAATCAATGAAACAATGAAATATCTTCCTCATTAATGAGGTGAAGGTACTACTGAATATGCTGCTCACTTCCCCCCACCCACATCCTTTTAATTAAATTATAAATGGCCATTAGACATTTTACATATAAAGATATAAGCAAAGAATCAAATAGTCATTCAGTCAACAACAAACACTTATAAGTGCTCACTATTCATCATGCATCCCTCTAAACACTGGGGATGCAAACATGGGCAAAAACATGGTGCATGTCCCAGAGGTGTGCTGGTATATCATTAACAACCTACCCTCCCCACCAAAACAATATACGAGAGAGAGATAACTAGATATAGAGATAATGTATTATGTAATTTAGTTCATTAAATATTTCCCAATTACATGTAAAAAATTTTAACATTTTTTTTAATTTTGAGCTCCAAATGCTCTCCCTCCTTTCTATCCCCGAGAAGTAGTGTAAGACATATTTCCATATCAGTCATGCTGCAAAAGAAAATACACACATATGCACAAAAAAAAAGTGTTAAAAAAAAGGGGGGGGTTCAATCTGTACTCAGAATTCATCATGCCTCTGCAAGTGGGTAGCATTTTTCAACAAGAGTTCTTTGGAATTGGTGGATCATTGTCCTGATAAGAGGAACTAAGTCTTTCACAACTGATCATTGTTACAATATTGTGTCACTGTGTGTACTGACTGTTTCACTGCTTACCTTCACTTCACTTTGCGTCAGTTCATGCAAATTTCCCAGGTTTTTTTGAAACCATCCTACTTGACAGGTCAAAATTTTACATAATTTATTCAATTTTATAATTAATCTGCATTACTTAAAATTTCTCCATTATATAATCAACAAAAATTAGATCAAACCCTGAATTGCAGGGCAATATAGTGTAATAAATGTAATGTAATACATGCACACAATGAAAACTTTAAAATGGGCTTTTGAACTGACTCTAGCACTCTATCTTTAAGAAGCTCACATTCTTTCTTTTCCTCTTTCTTGGGTAATTTTATATGTTCTGTGCTATAACAAAAATGTTCTGACTCTTTTCCTGCAGAAAATATTAATGAGGCCTAGATATGAAGCTTCTGTGTAGTCTGCAAGTCTTTGGTCTTGTTCCTTATTCTTTTCTTTTTAAATAACTTTTTATTTTCTTCTAATTACATGTAAAAACAATTTTTAACTTTTGAATTTTCTCTTAAGTTCAAAATTTTATCTCTCCTGAGATTAAAAGCGATCAGACAGAGGTTATCTATGTGCAATTATGTAAAACATTGTTCCAAATTAGTTACATTTTGGAAGGAAACATAAAGCAAAAAAGAGAATGAAAGTGAAAAGTAGTATGCTTTGGTTTGCATTAGATTCCAACAGCACATTAGTGTCTCAGTTTCCATATCCCTTTCAACTTATCCTTTTTCATTTTTATCATATTAGCTAATCTGATAGATGAAAGGTGATACCTCAGAATTGTTTTAACTTATATTTCTCTATTCAATGTAGATTTAGAGAGTATTTTCATATGACTATAGATACATGATTGTTTTGTCTGAAAACTGCCTGTTCATATACTTTTACTATGTATCTTGTATTCTCACAAATTTGACTCAATTCTCTATATATTTGAGAAACGATACCTTATTTGAGATTCCTGCTAGAAATTTTTTTCCCAGTTTTGTGCTTTCCTTCTAACTTTGATTACATTACTTTTGTTTGTGCAAAACCTTTTTAATTTAATATAATCAAAATCATCCATTTTACATTTCATAATGCTCTCATCTCCTGTTTGGTCCTAAATTTTTTCTTTGTCCATAGATCTGACAGGAAAACTATTGCATGCTCCCCTAGTTTGCTTGTGGTGTCACCCTTTATGTGTAAATCATGTACCTATTTTGTACCTATACTTACCTTGGTATGTTATGTGAGATGTTGGTCTATACCTAGTTTCTACCATACTGTTTTCCAGTTTTCCCACCAGTTTTTGTAAAACAGTGAGGCCTCCTCCCCCCCAAATCTGGACCTCTGTGTTTATCAAACAGTAGAGGAAAATTGAGGGCTCCAACTACTATAATTTTACTATTTTCTCCTGTAACTGATTTAACTTGCTTAAAAATTTAGATACTTTAGTATTGATATTACTTCATTGTCTATGGTCCTTTTTGTCAAGATATAATTTTATTCCTTGTCACTTTAAATTAGATCCATTTTTTACTTTTGCTTTGTCTGAAATCATGATTGTTACCCCTACTTTTTTTTTTTGCTTTAGTCACAGCATAATAGATTCTGCTTTAACCCCTTACCTTTACTCTTTGTATATCTCTGTGTTTCACATGTGTTTCTTGTAAACAGCATATTGTAGGGTTCTAGTTTTTATTATATTCTGCTATCTACTTCTGTTTTATGGGTGGATTCATCCATTCGTATTAATAATTATGAGTGTCTACTGGTCTTATCTCATACCCTAGAACTTAGTTTTTTGGAGGTGTAGGAGGGGAAGTTCTGGTGTTCATCTTCTCTTCGGATAATTCTCCTCTCTTCTCTTAAATGTAGAATCAAGCATATACAACTCTATGTTTCCCTGGGCAGTATAATATGGTAGACTTTTAACAAAATTAATTAGTGAATCTGTCACCATAAGAAAAGCAGAGCAGGTGAGCTATGGAGAAGATTAGGCAGCAGTTGCTACCAAAAATCTTGAGGAAAAGGACTGTTTTCCATGCTGAAGGATCCTACCTTCAGGCATTACACAAAAGCTGGGACAAATAATAATTCTATCCTGGTGTTTGACAGCTGTATGAGTATACTACTAGTTCATAGCTTATTGCCCTCAGAGGAGGGAAAGTGGGCCAGAAATAACCATGACACACTGGGAGAGTATAGCATGATGCATCAATATTTCTTCAAATTCTCTTTAGAAAAACATTTTATATTTTGAGTAATAATAAAAAGAATACAGGGGCGGCTAGGTGGCGCAGTGAGTAAAGTGCTGGCCCCGGAGTCAGGAGGACCCGAGTTCGGTTCCAGCCTCAGACACAACACCCACACAAAAAAAACTAGCTGTGTAACCTTGGGCAAGTTACTTAACCCCAATTGCCCTCAAAAAGGCAAATAATAATAATAATAATAATAAATAATAAAAAGAATAGTTAACATTTATATAATGCTTTAAGGTTTGCAAAGTGGAACATACATGCATGTGTATGCATACACATGAATGTATGTATACATGAATATGTGTATATGTATATATGTGTATGTATATTTAATATATTCTGTATGTTTCATATATATACACACACACAAATAATTTAGTCTTTATGACAAATCTATAGATAGGTATCATATTTATCATCTTTTGACACTTGAGGAAATTGAGACTGAAATGTTCATCAACAAGTATTATAAAAGGATTACTATTTATCAGGCACTGTACCAAGTGCTAGAAAGTAAAAAAAAAAAAAAAAGGTAAAAACAGTCCCTACCATCAAGGAGCTCACATTCTTTTGGAGAGGACAACTCCTAAGCAACTATGTACATACATGATAAATCAGATGTAATCTCAGCGGGAAGGCACTAGCATTGGGAATGGGGGGGGGGGGGAGAGGATTGTGACAGGCCTCTTAAAGAAGTTGGGATTTTAGCTGAAACTAAAAGGAAATCCAGGAGTCAGAGATGAGGGGACATTCCAGACATGGGGTAGAGCCCATAAAAATATATGGAGTCAGGAGATAAGACTACCATGTTCAAGAAACAACAGTTGATGGGCAGCTAGGTGGCGCAGTGAATAGAGCGCTGGCCCTGGAGTCAGGAAGACCTGAGTTCAAATCCTCAGACACTTGACACTTAACTAGCTGTGTGTCCTTAGGCAAGTCACTTAATCCGAATTGTTTTGCCTTTTTCCCTCAAAAAGAAAATAAAAAGAAACAACAGTTGACCTTAACAAGACATTTAATCTCACAGTGGGCTATGCCAATGAGGTCAAGGAGGGGGTAGCTATGTGGTACCACCTATGTGGCACAGAGGATAGAGTTCCAACCCTTGCATCAAGACCTAAGTTCAAATTCCATCTCAGATACTTACTACCTGTGGTCAAGTCATTTAACCCCAGTTGCTTCAAAAAAGAAAAGAAAAGAAAAGAAACAAGGAGGACATTGGGATTGTGGGACATGCAGAGGAATGTAAGGTGAAAGAAAATTAAAAATCTGGGAAGAGGGAAGGTAACAATGACTTTGATAATACCTGCTATGTGCTAAGTGCTTTACACATATTGTCTCATTTGATCTTCCTCCCAACAATCCTGTGAGGGAGGTACTGTTGTTATCCCCATGAGTAAGCTCATGTAAACAGAGTTTAAATAATTTGCCCAGGTCCACATGGATAGTGTTTGAAGCAAGATTTGAACTCAGATCCTACTACCTCCAGGCCCAATGCTCTATCTACTGTGCCACCAAGATGATGATCTAGATTATAGGTTGTGAAGGGCTTTGAGAGTCAGATTGAGTAGTCTGTATTTAATTCTGAAAGTAATAGGGAACCATTAGTATTTATTGAGTAGGGGAGTGACATGGTCAGACCTGGGCTTTGGGGAGATCACTTTGGCAAGTGATTGGTAGATGGAGGGGGGGGGAGGGGGAGGACTTAGAACAGGGAGAGCAACCAGCAGTCTATTGCAATAAACTATGTGTGAGGTCATCAGGGCTTGCACTACGGTAGTGGCCATGGCATCTCTGACATATGGGGTTTATGTCAATGACCAATGAGGTCAAACTCAAATAGAAATGAAACCACAAAACCATAGATAAAGATCACTTCCAGTTGCATGTTGATTTTAAAAACCTTATATTAATATTATTTATGGTCTATTGTATGTTTATTTGTTAAATATTTCCCAATTACATTTTAATTCATTTGAGCTGCACTGAGGAACTCTTGCTGGCTACCAAGGATGTTTGACACTTCTGCCCTAGGCAATTTTTATTAGGCTATAAATTATCTACAAAATGATGCCATGCATTGGTGGAGGGATTTTCTATACTGGGAATTCCTTACATAAATGAAATCATAGTTCTGGATTTTTTTAAAAATGACTAAATTGCAATAAAATTCTTATGGCATTGAAGGGATTTGGGGTTCTTGATGGATGCCTATGCCAGTAGAATACAAGCTCTTATTGGTCTTATCTTAGTGGAAGGTTTTGAGGACAGGTGATTTATTATTTTTGAGGACTAGCTATGTCTGAAAAGGCTTATCCCCAGAAGGTCACCTATCAAGTGATGCTGTAAGTAATCTTGGCCACAGAAACCCGTGAAACCATGTAGTGAGAAAGAGAAAAGCTGCAGTCAATACCAATAAAAGATCTACACCACTTATAGTGGTGAAGTTTTAAAATTAACAACAAAATATTCTTGAAAACACCAAAGGCCCATCATTTAAACTGGCTTGTGTCATTGCCTTTAAGTGGCATGGAGGGAGGACCATGCCCATATACTAGCCCTGTTTGATCAAGGTTACCACTATAATTGTCCAGGAGTAGGTTAATAGTTATTCCCAGATAATACAATGGTTCTGAAACAATCATTCTTTGAGAAAGGGATAGCACAATTAGAAAAATAAAATGCTTTTGTTTGTCTTTTAGAGAAACACGGTGCTCATGCCTGCAATTGGGTGGAGTTTGCGGAGTCCGCAATGGGCAATTCATAGGAGGAGGAAAAGGGAAGGACCCAATTCCTCCTGGTTCATATTCCTGCCATAATTTGTGTGTCCATAGAAGTAAGAGTGGCCCATGTAAGTAGAAATAACTTTGAAATCTTTTGCACAGTGAAAACTCTAATTAGCAGGAGCCTACTATGTTAACATATTCAAGAACATTCAATGTATGCTTATTCTGCAAAAAACTTAAGAGCACTTGATTTCATTGGCACCTACTACAGAAGTTGGATAGAAGCACCAAAATAGACCAGTTCCATTAGCATCATAAGTCTATTCCAGGAATTAACTGTGCTCAGAAACGAATTTTTTCCAAAAGTCAAAAAAATGTTCTTGCATTGTTATTGATTTTTTTTTTTACTGACTACATTTATCCTTCCATTAACAAGCCTTAGTTTGAAATGGTAAAGCCCCTGCCCTCTTTCTGTTCATGGCTCATATCACATTGCCTTTACAGTGATCAAAGGTGGTAATATCCCCCTTTCATTGTATGAGTTATTTTAAGATACTTTCCTTTTTTTAATTCTTTATTAACTTATGATTTACATCATTCATTTCCCCCAGATTTTGAGTTACAAATTTTCTCCCCATTTTTCCCCTAGCCCCCCCAAAATAGCAGTCCCTCAGGATATCCACTCCTCCAATCTGCTCTGTCCCATATTTTCTCCCATACCCCTTTCGACTCTTCCAGTGGATCTCTATGCCTCAGTGCCTGTATATCTTATTTCCCAATTACATCTAAAATAGTATTAATTATGTATATATATGTGTGTGTGTGTGTGTATTTGAATATATGATTTTAAAACTTTGAATTCCAGATTTATTCCCTTCTTCCCTTGTCACCCACCCTTACTGGGAAGATAAGCAGTTCAGTATAGGATGTACATATGTGGCTAATGAAAAACAATAACATAGTAGATATATTGTAAAAGACTGACTATATTTCCCTCCCTCCTATCCCACCTCCCACTTGTTCTATTCTCTACTTTGATCCCATCCCTTTTCAAAAGTGGGTGCTTACAACTTCCCTCCCCCCCAGCCTGCCCTCCCTTCCATCCTCCCCCCTCTCATCCCCTTCCCCCCTACTCTCCTGGAGGGTGAGATACACTATTTCGTGTGTATTTCATTCCCTCCTCAAGCCAAATTCAATGGGAATAAGGTTGACCCATTCTGTTTTGCCTTCCTATTCTTCCCCTCCTTTGTAACCATTTTCCCTTGCCTCTTCTGTATGAGATAGTTTACCACATTCTGTCTCTCCCCATCTCCTCTCATTATATTCTTCTCTCACCTCTTAATTTCACCTTTTAAGTATCATCCCTTCCTGTTGAATTGGTCCTGTGCCCTCTATCTATGTATACCTGTGAACATATGTACACGCATTCACATATGTATTCATATGCCCATATACCCTCATATATAGACATATATATATATATATATATATATATATATATATTTCTATCCCTTCAACTACTAAGAGAAGTTGCAAAAGTAACAATTATTGCTTTTCTAGGTAGGAATGTTAATAGTTCAACTTTGATAAGTTCCTTATGATTGCTTTTCCCTTTTTACCTTCTCACGCTTCTCTTGCTTTTTGTATCTGAATGTCACATTTTCTGTTCAACTCTGGTTTTTTCAGCAAGAATGTTTGAAAGTCCTCTATTCCACTGAATGACCATATTTTCCCCTGAAACATCATACTCAGTTTTGCTGGGTAGGTGACTCTTGGTTTTAATCCCAGCTCCTTTGACCTCTGGAATATCATATTCCAAGCCCTTCAATCCCTCAGTGTAGAAGCTGCCAGATCCTGGGTTATCCTGATTGTGTTTCCACAATATTCAAATTGTTTCTTCTTGGCTGCTTGTAATATTCTCTCCTTAATCTGGGAATTCCAGAACCTGGCTATAATATTCCTAGGAGTTTTCTTTTTTGGGATCTTTTTGAGGAGGTGATCAGTGGATTCTTTCAACCTCTATTTTGCCCTCTTGTTGGAAAACATCAGGGCAGTTTTCTTTGAGAACTTCCTGGAGGATGATTTCTAGGTTCTTACTTTGGTCATGGCTTTCAAGTAGTCCAATAATTTTTAAATTATCTCTCCTGGATCTATTTTCCAGGTCAGTGGTTTTTCCCATGAGATATTTCACATTGCCTTCTATTCTTTCATTTGTTTACATCTGTTTAACAGCATCTTGATTTCTCATAAAGTCATTAGCTTGCATTTGCTCCAGTCTAATTCTGAAGCCATGATTCTCCTCATTGAGCTTTTGAGCTTCTTTTTCAATCTGGCAAATTGACTTTTTAAGGCATTCTTCTCCTCATTGCCTTTTTGAGCCTCTTTTGCCATTTGAGTTAATCTGTTTTTTAAGGTATTATTTTCCTCAGACAGGTTGTTGACTCTCATTTAGTCATTTTCTTGCATTGTTCTCAATTCTCTTCCCAATTTTTTTTCTCCGATTTGTATGGAGGCATCAAATGATGCTTTCATACAACTTTGAGTAGCTCAGAATCTGTCAGGAATGTCATCAGCGGCCTTATCCAAGCCATGAATAGGTGGACCACCATTGTGTAGCTTTGTCAGCCTCTCTCTGTGCTTCCTTGTTTTGCAGACAGATCTCCATATTTATCAGAACCTTTTTATACTTTTGTCCTTTGATACTTCCTAGAAGAAGATTGAATCCATCAAATGAGATGGTTTTTATGCTACATTTAGTTCTATTGTGTTATTTGTGTATACAACATTATAAAGACTACAGAATTAGACTAAATCATGGCTTGGATGTACATTTGATACCCCCATGTCTACTCTCTGCCACCTTTCCAGTACAACTGAGCTACCTGTATTAGTTGGTATGCTTTCACTGGTGTATACTGCTACCTTTATAAGCTAAAAAGGTACAGGGAAAGCAGCTGCTACCTACCTATCCCTCAAAAGTTCAGAAATGTCTTTTGCCTTCAAAGATACTCCACTGAGATGCTGTTTATGCTCCCAATCACCAACATCAACACCCAATTAAAGTCTTTTATTGTCAATGAAATACAGAATCAAGGTTCAAGTGGCAATGAGTTCCTCATTGCCATCCAAACTAATTTCTATACTATAGAACTATTTTATCTGTTGTCCCTTTGTTGCCAATTTTTCACTGTTAAGAAGTATCTGCTACTTGCCAATCCAATTTCGAATTCGATTCTCTGCCACCTTTGCTAATGCCATTCCTGATGGCTATCATACATGGAACTATAATTTCATTGGCATAAGGAACTTGGGATAAGAAAATACAATAAATCATTTCAAATCAGCATCTTTTGTCTGACTTACATAGTTCAAGGAAGTTGTCTAGGTATAGTGAGAGGCTCAATGACTTACCCAGTATCACACAGCTAGCATTTGTCTGAGTCAGGATTTGAATCACAGCCTTTTGGAAACTGAGGCCAGCTCTCTATTCTCTATGCCATACAAAAATATACTATTTTCTTATGCATAGTAAGGTAGATAGATTTTTCTGTACCCAAGAAAGGTATCTCAGGTGTGTATATACATGTGTGCTACCAACAACTTATTGCTATAAATGATAAAGGAGCTGTAGAGGGAAGTAAATTCCAAGGCAGTAGCCATATACAAGAATTGTAAAACCTCTATGTGGGAGCAGTAGCATCAGGGTGCCTCCATGATTTCCAAAGGCTCTAGTCATATAGGAGTCAGGCAGGGAGGGCTAAAGGGTCATGTAGACAGTTAGAGGGTCAGTCACAGAATTCAGTGTAGTTTTGTAAGTATTAGTAGTAGTTAAGTCATACAAATCAGAGTTCAGTGTTTCTAGAATTTAAAATTCTGAGAATCACAAAATAGGAGAGAAATGCAATCCTGATCAGAGATTTCAATTGATATTTATCAGAGCTCTTCCCCTAGTAGAAAGCAAAGCAATTAATGAATTATTGACTTGACTTAATGATAATTTCTCTAGCAGGCACAAGGAAAGGGTCATGCAAAAATAATCCAAACAGTTCTGAAGGGATTTGGCCTTTGGTCTTTCCTGTGAGTGGGGTGGGAAAAAAAGTCTGGGTTTATATTCACCAAAAAAAAAAAAAGTTGTGAGCAAGGATTCCTGGGATAGAGAGCAGTCATGAGAACAGATAGGACTTCTGGGAGAATGATGACCATTAGAAATACAGGGCCACCTGGGCAATGTAAGCACTGTGAACATGTTGTTGGCCAAGAAGGGAGACATTCCTCAGCCCAAGCAGGATCTGTGGGAACTGTCACCAGCTGGCAATTCCATGCAAAGTATCATACATTCTAGGATAAAGAGTTGAAAGACAGGATATAACTTAGACACATGGAGCCTGGAGAAAGGGAGTGAGCCAAGACCACAATGGAACTAAATGAATTTAGAGATACTAACACTACTCTACAGCATGGCCCTCCAATCCTCTCATACTTTTAAGACTTCACTTGTCAGTGTTATGGATATATATAGGCATATGTGTGAACTGTGACCAACCCTTTGGGATTGAGTCAGGGAGCAGAAAGTGGTACTGAAAGTAGGATATAATCCATGTTTTGCCAAAAAGGGCTTGGGTACAAGTTTCTTCTCTGTTCTTAACAAATATTTTAATAAAATATTCCATGCTTTGTTGGCTTTATGCTTGCAAAGAAACTGAATACCCTTAGAAGAGAGCTATAAATAATTCAAGTTCAGGTTTTCCTGGGTGCTAGAGGAGAACTTGGCTGGGTTAATGAGCCAAAACATGTGTGTTTTGAGAAACCCTGAAGATCAATAGCATTGTCTTCATTACTGATTGAAGTTAGTCTCTGTGAACTTAGGGGTTTGGGGATAAGACACAGGTGACATTTATTTATGCATAAGGTAGAGGAACTGAGAAGAAGAAATACTAGTCTGGATCTAAATATGATCCATGAAGTTGACTTTTTTGAGGGAGTAGAATGATGAAAAGTAGGGACATGCTGGAGCCAACTCATACTGGTTTGTGAGAGCTGATTGTTAATTTTCAATGGGAGCAGTTACCCCACAAAACTCAGTGAATGCTAGTAATCAGGATATGATTTGTTACTTTTCTTAGTTAGACTTAAGAAAGTAATAGAGAAAAATGTTAATAATGCAGGTTAAATTTAAAATGTGTCATGTATAATATTTTTTCCCAGAGATCCAGTTGTCATTTTCTAGCAAACCCCTAAGTTGAAATGTTGAGAACTATAAGGAGTGAGTATACATTTTTAAAGCAACAAGATATCATACAAAGAGAGAAACAGCTGATGCAGTGTTACAGCAACCACACTGGCACGCCCACGATGACTGCTAGCACAAGTACTTAGATCCACTTTACTAGGAAAGATATCTTTTTAAGGGGTCAACAATCTTTTTAAATTACATTCACTATCTCAAGGGAAAAGTTAGTACCCTGAACTTCAGAGAAAATACAAGCAGAGAAATAAAGACCAACAGACAGGGGTCTGACTACCTGAATCAAAGCAATTTTGCTATACATTTTACATACATCCCTGGATTGAGAGAACCTTTACATCTGAGCAGCTGGGAAACTCTGAACATACAGCCACTCAGAATCTAGACCAGGGAATCATAAGATCCTTCTCCTAAAACCAGGGAATCACAAGATCCTTCTCCTAAGTGAGCCCCCAAAGCAAAACACCAACTCAGAGTATATACACTTCTCAGAGCCAGAAGGCACCACAACCCTTCTGTCTCAGTGCCTAATAAGAAATTAGCAAAAAAGGGGCAGCTAGGTGGTGCAGTGAATAGAGCACTGGCCCTGGAATTAGGAGGACCTGAGTTCAAATCCAGCCTCAGACACTTAACACAAAAACTAGCCGTGTGACCTTGGGCAAGTCACTTAACCCCAACTGCCCTCTAAAAAGCAAAAAAAAAAAAATACTCTAGGGGCGGCCAGGTGGCTCAGCAAGTAAGAGCACCGGCTCCAGTGTCGGGATGACTTGGGGATCAAATCTGGGCTCAGATACTTAGCACCACATCCAGAAATAACCATGTAACCTTGAGCAAGTTACTTAACCCCGATTGCTTAAAAAAAAAAAAAAGAAAAAGAAATTAGCAAAAGGTGTGAAAGTCTTCCTACAATACAAGCCTCCCTTAAGCAAGCTTCCCTTGATAGGCTCCACTTGAGGCCTATTAATGGGCAGGGAAGATCTTATATCCCATTAGCATTACACATAGAAGGATCTGCATTCAAATACCTCCTCTGATAGGTAGCAGCTAGGTAGGCAAATTATCTAAAAGCTCAGGGTCTCTGTAATACTAGAGGCTGTTACTAGATGGTCTCTAAGGCCCTTTCCAGGTCTAATCATGGTATTTTTTTTGCCTATTTCCAAAACCAGCTTGTGATAGATAAGGGACTATTTGGTCATAGTCTAAAGCACAGTTCAGAGGAAGGATAAATGAGATCACATGGTCTAAAATTCTACAGAACAAGTACGCTCAAAAAAACAAATATCTCAAAAATGAAATTCTAATTCCACAGTGATCTAGTGCTAAGAAAGAAAAGAGGCAAGGTTATAGAATCTAAAAATCTAATGATCAAGAAGAAGCCAGTAAAAAAAGAAATGCAAAGTGGCTTGAAATTGAAATTCTACTTAAGACCTAGCAGACAACAGCTGAGAACAGATTCCATTTGCTAGAGATATCCTGAAGCCAGCTCAAGTCAATTGTTAAATTTTCAGTGTAAACATTTACACCTCAGAAAACTACAAATGCTACAAATCAGAGATTGAGTTTTGTTGATTGTCTAGACTTAAGAAAGCTATTAAAATGTGTTGTTAATACAAATTAAACTTAAAAGTATGTCCCATCACATATTCTTTTTTTCCCCACTCAGAGTCTCTTATTAAACATTTCCAAATCATCACAATACTGATTTGGGCTTATGTGCTTGCACCTGATTACCAGTCAAAGGCAGCTGAGCAAGCTAATAATATACTTATTTATATTTATTTATATAGAATCTGCTGTATGCCAGGCACTGTGCTAAAAACTTTACAAATATCTCATTTGATTCTCACAAGAAACCTAGGACATAGATGCTATTATTATCTCCATTTTACAGTTGAAGAAACTGAGAGAGACAGAAGTTTAGTGATTTTCCCAGGGTCACAGAGTTAATAACTCTATATTTGAAGTCAGATATTCCTACCTCTGGGGTTCATCCACTATGCCACCTAGCTGCTGATTGCTTGAAAGCTAGCATCCTATTTTGAGAAAAGTAATGAGTTCATCAATGTTACATCAATGTGATGACAAAAATAAATTGTGAATTAATTGGTTAATAAAATGACCATAGTTTATATTATTTTTAAATGACTGGGAAATATGAAGTACTATTTATATAAATACTTTTCAATGGAGTTAGTAGAGTCTATTCATACATCAGAGGTTGGTAAGCTTGATAATTTTGTAATATACTATTAGTTCTTGTCATGGAATTTTAGCAATGAGGTTGAACAAATTACTTGTTTGGTTTCCTTGTTGAGTTTTTAAGTTCAGATTTTGTGTTTGACCTTTCAGGTATAAAGCAAAGGCAAATAGCCTAAGAATGGTCAAAATTACCTATTGAATTTTAAAAAAGAGAATTTGAAAGCAGAGACATCACAAATAAAATTCACCTTTCTTTGTTTCTATGGGCAAAAGTAATTTTTAGTGGAGGAGAGAGGATGTAGATCTATAATTTCCTTAAGGTTAAGAACCCTGAGTCTGGAAGCACCTTTCACCTACTCAAATTGGCAACCTCTTGTCATAAAGAGTGGTAAACATTTGCCTATAGAACAGAAAAATGAGGTGATTGGACATTGATGAAATGTCAATTGGTCACAACTACTGTAGATCCAAAGCTGACCCTGAGCAAAGCTGCCTCTAGAAAAAAATGACAAAATTCTATATAAAAATAAATTCATAATTTATTAAAAATGCCATGTATCTATCTCTTTATTGAGCAAAATTCTTAAGAAAGCAGAACATTTACCAGTGAATGCATATATTTTCTGCAGCTAGAGAAACTGATTGAAAATAGAATGATCACATTTAGCTAATCACATAATCTATTATTATTATAAATGTATCATTATAATTATTACATAATAATTATTTATTATTATTATATTAGGGAAGATGTTTTTTTTTAATGTTCCACTAAGTATAAAGAAATGTGTCCCCTGTTGTAGAGACCTTGTATGTTTCACTCTCATGTAAAAAAAAATATTCTATTTCATGAAAAAAAGAGTGTGTTCCAACAATTCAGGACATTGTATAAGATATGAGCCTTCTTACTCTTGGGGCTTAGCATCTGAACCAAGAGTAGTTTGTAGACCTGTCACCAAACCACTAAACCTGTTGTAATTCCCATTGGATATAAGGGGTCACAAGTAGTTCTAGATGAATGGTCTGCTGGAATTCTGCCCTGTTTGTGGGATAGGTGCTTTATAATGAAAGCAGCCTTGGCCACATGGCTTAATTCATTTATCATAAATCTCTTCTGGAAAAAGTATCTTTTTGAGGAAAAAAAATCTCTGTAACTCATTTAATTTTAGCTCTCTCTATCGCTGTTAGAAGATAGTCAAGAAACAATGGCCAATACTTCAGTGATGTTTTAACTTATATGTATGTAATGAATTAGATCAACACTGTCATTTTAAAGGTGTCTAAATCATTGCATAGCAGGAGGCTAAGTAGTAAGCACAATTTCCAACAGTTGTAGGGAAAGATGTAACGTAACCTTGGTTTCAAGTGAAATGTTTTGCAAGCTGCTACTAAGGAGTGACTCTGGATTGTGAGAATGATTATTCATTGCATACCTGCATGAGAGATGGAGTTGGCATGAGAGCTTTGGAGAAGAGATACATTCTTTTGGGGGGGATTTATGTTTTAAGAGAGGACACCACAGTTCCAGCCTCTCTTCAGAGAGACACCTATGGGGAAAAAAAAGAGAGAACAGACTCTGGAATACAGACATATAAGGGACAGCTGCCTCCTTAGTTTGTCCCTGATTTTCAGCTTGCCTCCCTAGAGACTTTGGGGAATTTTCTCTTGGGTCAGATCAAGGCCTCTCTCTTAGTTGAGTTATCTTTCTCCCAGCAGAAGAGAGAGCACTCTGTATTTTCTGGCATATCCACACTGTATAACTTCTCATGTTCCTGTTTTTCTATGTGCTTGGATAAATAGATTTACTTTCTATTCACTGTTGGTGATAGTGTTTTGTGGAACTAGTATATAGTGGGAAGGAGTCAAGTTTGTGAATGAAAACTTTCCCCTTTTGGAAATGACATTAAGCAGATTAAACATAAAAAATAATTCCCCAAATTAGCAATATTTAATGGGGAAGATAGATATAATTCTAGATCTCAGAGTTCAAAAGCCCAAGCAGGCTTATATTCTTTTCTCCTTTCCCTGTGTAAGGAAGAATCAAAGTCTCCCTTGGAGAGGGGTGGGAAAAACACCCAGTGATATCTATTCCTGCATCCCTGAAAGTCACATTTACACAATCCATGAGTACATACATATCTTAGATTAACTCAGAGGTGGAGAGGGGTTTATAAGTGCAGAGAAATGAATACTAGCATAAGGTAGCCCCCACCAGAAACATCAAGGTAAAGGCATAAATTTGAGAATTAGGCAATCAATAGAAGTGAAAGTAAAATAACTTGTCCAATATTACATGAATCATCTTGGAATAAAAGACATTGGGCTTTGTGTGAATAGTACTCAAAGTAAGTTTAGCAGCATCAGAAGAGCATCAAAGATCTAGAGGTCTAAGAAGGCTTAAATAGCATCTAGTCCCATCTTCTTATTTTATAGATAAGAAAAGTGAGGACCATAGAGCAGGTGTGGGGAACCTGCCAGAACAATTGTTCTGTGGAGTTTGGATTCAGCCAAAGGGCCGTACTTGAGGACCTAGAAGACCACATGTGACCTTGAGTTCACTGATTTCCGACCCCTGCCATAGAAGCCAAGCAACTTTTTAAAATGCCAAATAGTCTATTATACAGCAAAGCCAGGATTGGCAATCCAAGTCCTGTAGACTCCAAATCCAGTGGTCTTGGAACTGAACCAAAGGACTCCTGCAATTTAGATGTTAGGAAAATATCATCACTAAAACTAAGATACGAAAGTTAGAACCCTATTTCCTTCACTAACCATTACCCCTTTAGCATTTCTTAGCTTTCCTTTCTTCTTCAATTCCCCTTTATTCTCAGAATAATTGTGATGACATCCTAGTCATCACTAACACACTACATTATTACTTGACACTCCTTATTAGAATATAGTCATCACCCCTTTTCATAAACACAGAATCATAGAATCTCAAAATGGTCAAGGACCTCATAAGCCACCTACTTCAACTGTCATAAGAATCGTCCTTACAACATCATAGATAAAGGTCATCCAGACAAATGCCTAAAAACATTTGGAGAAGGGGAATTACACACTTCCTCCTGGAACAATTCATTACACTTTTGTATAATTGTCATTTTTATGAAGTGTCTCCTTATATCCAACCTATATCTGTTTACATATAATTAATATCCATTATTCCTATTCTTGACATCTGCGGTCAAACATCATAGGTCTAAACTCACTTTCAGGTGACAATTTTTTAAATATTTAAAGTCTACTATTACATCGTCCCCTCAACCAAGGTTTTTTTTGTTTTTGTTTTTGTTTTGTTTTGTTTTTTTCCCCTTTAGGCCAAGTATGCTCAATTCTTAACAAATTTTCATATGGAATAATGAGAAGACCTATCCCCCTCCTGGCTGCTCCCCTCTGTATGGTATCTAGTTTGTTGATGTCTTTCTTAAAATAGTGTGCCTAGAAAGGAAAACAATATTCCAAATATAGTCTGACTAGGTGAAGCACAATGAGATTTTCATCCTTTTATTACTGGATGCTAGACCTTTCTGGATAATACCTAAAACTAAGTTAGCTTTCTTGACTGCTATCGAATACTTGACTCATTGAATTTTCAATCTACTAGAACCAACTAGATGCTATTTATTTCATACAAGCAGATAACTTGCCAGATCTCCCCAATTTTGTATGTATTGAAGTTGACTTTTTGAACCCAAGCATTAAGACTACACATTTATCCCCATTCTTTTCTAAATAGATTTTGTCCATTGTTCTAACCCACTGAGATTCTTATTCTATCCTGATTGTTCTCTAACTTGTTAGCTACTACATATGTACCCAAGTCATTGAAAAAAAAAGTTTAAATGATATTTTACTTTCATTAAAGATGAGATACCAGGAGGATGAATTACAGTGAGTGAATATGATAACTGAAAGGATGGTAGCAAATTTATTGTGTCAAAAAATTTTGTGGGATTCATCTCTGTAGCTGTAGGCAACTGGGAATTTAGGGACCCAGTCTGCAGTTCTATGGAAGGAAGGGGTGGAACTAAATCTCTGAAGTCTCTGCCAATTCTCAATCTATGAGGGTAGTATAACAAGGCATTAAGTGAATTCAAGGCATCATCATCAGAAATATTAGATGACTTTTCTAACTGCAGTTTCCAGTCCTTTATATGACTAGGTTCCTTGCTCTTTTATTTGTGATATTGATATATCACTAGAAAGGTGGACAGCCTTTGAAAATAATTAAGAATAAGCATACTCTCTTTGAGAATAATGCTCCTCTCTGGATCTGGAATCTTTGCTTTTTATATGCAGACTTGAAAGTGAAAGCAATCACTTAACCCCTTAACCTATTGTCTTTAATGCACAGATATTGAATTGTCTTTTAAGTCAATGCAAATTGAGTATTCAACTGTGATTAGCCTGATATTTCACATTTGTCCTTTCTGTTCTTAACTTGCTTTCTCAGAGAATTGTAAAGAGCTGCTGTGCTTATTTTTCCAATATTTCATTTATAATGAATGCAATTAAGATTCAATCTAAGGTTAGCAGGGATTAAAATAACAACCTGAATGTGCTCAGTGGCCTATCATCTGCCCTCAGAAACTGTTTCAGTCCTAGGTGAACTCCTCTGGCTGTGAAGTCAGCCTTGGGCAGGCCCTTTCTGATCTTCCCTGAACTAAGTCTAGCTCTGAGCAACACTCTAAAGGAAGAAGGGGTGGGGAGAGGTCATTTGGAGATCATGATGAAAGATAATGAGGTATGGTGCAAAGAGAACCAAATTAGGAAACAATGGCCTACAGTTCAAATCCTGACACCGTGAGACCTTGGGCAAGTCACTTATTTGCTCAAGGCTTCACTTTCCTGTGAAATGCCTGATTCTAAAGTCCCTTCCAACACTAAATTTATGGCTATGAATTTATGGAATCATGAAACTAGAAGGGACCTTAAGAATCATCTAGTCAAACCCCTTTATTTTCCAACTAAAAGAACTGAAACCCAGAAAGGTAAAAGCAGGAATTGGTCCCTGGTTTTCTGGAGCTCAGATCAATGACCTTGACAATTCTAAGAATACTAAGAAAGGTAAACCAGGTAGAGGATGTTTAGACAAGGACTTCTCAGTGTCATTCTAGGACTGGGTCAGATTAAGAGCAGAATGAACCAGGCATTCAGCCAAATGCACAAGGGACTCTTTTTTTTTTTATCACAAATAAGACCCTGTGTGAAAGCCAATGGTGTAGTCTCTGGTGATAGGGGGATGAGGGAATTAGAATCAAGGAACCATAAAAGCCAATCTTTTGTCTTGTGATGCATCACAAGAGATACATCGTCGGTATACCAGATTCAAGAAGTAGACTTTCATATAAAGGACAGAATATTTAATAACAAAGCACAGTATGGTGTAAACTTTCATTTACTTAAATGAAAAGGTGGGTTTGTTTGTATATCAGTTTCAGAAATTGGGAGGGCAGTCTTCCCCACAACCCTTCCATAAACCTATCATATATGGTTTTCTGTATTCAGTCATTCACCTGGAACAGCTGTGATGTACAATATTGAAAGACAGTAGAAAAAAAAAAACCTTCAGCTTCAGCAGCTCTGAGATATCACCCTGTGTTCTGTGGGTAGTGTCAATTTATGGAGTTTTGGTTTCTGGTCCCACATGGACCTCTCATAAAATTCCTTTGTGAGGTGTTCGCTAGTTGCTTGTAGAATATTTTTCTTGCCAATGGCTTGAATGCATCGAGCTTGAGTTTTCCTATGCCGAGTAGCTGACTCTGAAGGTGTCAGGAGTAAAATGACTCCATTTTATCATCTTTCCCAGAGGCAAGGAGCTTCAACTTCCAGAATAAATTGAATGAAGAGATACACTTTCTTGCTGGCTAAGGATCAACAAGGTTTCTGCTTCAGCTTGCTGACTTCAGTTTAAAATCTCTCAGCCAATTTGGCAGGTGTATGTGGTCTGGAAAATGGAAGAAGACTTTATTACTTAGCATGGGCTATAGAACCTCTGACAAAGATGATAAAATATGAGTAAAGCTTTATTTGCAAATTGTACTCACTCTGGGCTATTTCTTCATTAGTGATGACTCTGAATCTCCCTCCATTTTTCTGATTTGGGTGCCTGTATATTTGGTAGCTGTGAAATCTCTTTTACCACAAGGCAGCAAGATGTATAGCACAAGGAAAATTGGATATGGAGGCATGAGACAGGAGTTCATGTCCTGGGTCTGGCACTTTCTATCTTTGCTACCTTGGTAAAGTCATTGCAGCATTCGGGATCTCAGTTTAATCATCTGTAAAATGTGAGAGTTAAACTAGATGATCTTTAAGTTAAGATCCTATGAAAATCCTTACCAAACTCTTTCATATATAGAATATGGATACTTCCCACTTGAAATTGTTAAGTGGTTCCAGAAACAATGAATTAAACAATATGTGGAGGGGTGTTCTAAAGGGAGAATGGTAAAAACCAGTACATAATCAATGCTTATTGTACCATTTGTCTTTGCTGAATGACCTTAAAGTAAGGCATTGTAGTATAATGGAAGTTTCGGGTATGTTGTATAAATAATGATGTTGCAAAATGCTATTGATTTTGTCATTTTGCAGTGATTGAAAACGACATCAGCAATAACATCAACTCACTGATCCAGGTTGGGGAGTTAAAATACAATTGCTATTTGCAAACTCACCTGGCAGCTTTGTCACACAGCAACTTCTCCTTTGAAGTTCATTCAACCCATATCTATTACCTGATCAAAATTCTGCTAGTCATTGTCCTCCAGTACACTCCCCCTCTTTCCTCATCAAAATCAGTGACTGCAATCTTTTCCTTCTCCCCACCTCCTCCTCTCACAGGGGACTGAAACAAATTTATTTCTATTCCCTCAAATACTCTAGCTTCTCAGTTCCTCAATTTATTCATTCTCTATGATCTCCAGTCCACCTCAACTATACAGAAATGGCCATGTCCTCAATCGCATAATCACCCACAGATTTAACACTTATATATTCATAAATTGTAAAATTTCTTTATCTGAATGCAATCCCTTGTCATTCCCACTCTCCTCCCACCTTATAACCTCAAACCTTGTTCTTGGTTCTCATTGTGAACCCCAGTTCCTCAAACCCTTAGTTCTTTCATCAACCTCATGTTTGCTACATTCTCCTCTCTTCTCCATCTTGATCCATTGATTAACTAGTTCAATTCTACACTGTTCTCTACTCTTGACTCCCTTGTTTCCTTATCCTATTGTCCATCTTGTCCTGTCAAGCCTCAGTTCTGGACCCAACATTGTCTTTGTTCCTATTCATATACTGCTGAATGAAGCTGGAGCAAATCTTGAAACTATGTTGATTGGATTCACTACAGTTTATGTTATGTGATCTCAACTGGGTTTCTGCTGATGCAATCATTTGTAACTTCCTGACTCATTATCTAACTCACCTCTGTAGCATTTCCCAAATTTTTTGTCTCTCCCCAAACTTCTCAATACTCTCTTCCTCTTGAAGAGGACTGAGAATCTTACTTCATATTTCACTAAAAAAATTGATATCATTCACTAGGAGCTCCCTCATCTCCTCTCCTTCTTCATAACACATTACTCACATGCCTTTTGCCAATATCTCTGCCTTCAACTCCATCTTAAATGAATAGGTGGCCCTTCTAGCCAAGGAAAACCCCTTAATATTCACAAATAATCACATTCCATTCTTTCTTCTCCAACAGATTTCCCCTTCTATTATCCCCACTTTTCTACTTATCTTCAATCTATCCCTGTCTACTGGTTGCTCCCTTATGCCATCAAACATGCCCATGTTTCCCCATCCTCAAAAAACCCTCACTTTACACATCTTTCCCAACTACCTACTGTCTCACATCTCTACTTTCTTCTACAATAAATGTCTCTATTTCTTTTCTTCTCACTCTCTTCTTAATTCTATAAATCTGACTTCCAACCTCATCATTCAACCTAAACTCCCCTCTGCAAAGTAACCAACTTTCTTTTAATTGACAAAATAATGACCTTTTCTTGATCTTCATGCTTCTGGAATTCTCTGAAACTTATGGAAGTTGCAATAACCCTCTTTTCCTTGGTTCTCTACTCTTTAGGCATTTTTTTTACTCCTTTCTATATTAATTCTTCTACCCATCTGATCACCACTTTGCTGGATCTTCAGTCACATCATGCCCTGTTAACTGCAGACTCTGTGCTTGGTCCTCTTCTCCCTCTATACCATTTTGCTTGATAATCTCAATAGTTTGCATAGATTCAACTATCATCTCTGTATTAATGATTCTAAAATATAGTCTTAACCTCTCTCCTTATCTCTAGTCTCACATCTCCTACTGCCCACTGGACATCTCAAATTGAATGTCTATTAAACACCTTAAATTCAACATGTTCAAAATTCTTATCTCTAAAGCAGAGCCAAGATGGTGGAATAAAGGAAGGCTTGTCTGAGCTCTTCCCCAAACCCCTCCAAACACCTTTAAATAATTGTTCCAAACAAATTCCAGAGTAGCAGAACCGACAAACAGATGGCATGAAACAATTTTTCAGCCCAAGACAACTTCGAATGTTGGCAGGAAAGATCTGTTGCACTACAGTAAGAGAGGAACATGGTTCACCACAGGCCTTGCCAGTGCAGACCAGGCCCCAGAAAACTAGAAGCGAGCATAAGAACAACTGAATCAGTGGCAGCATTCATGGTTTCCAGACTTCTTAACCCTCAGACAGTAAAGGGATCAGGCAACAGGTCAGAAGGAGATTTACAAGTATCTGTTCACTGGCACCAGAGGCAGGACTCAGCTGCATTGCCCATACTTGGATCTCAGCCACATTCCTGGGTCATGGTCCCAGTGTGAGGAGGACCACTGGCACAGCAGAGTTTGCAGTCACAGGGGAGCAGGGACTCTGATCACAGATACAGGGTTGAAAAGAATACTTGTGGTAGCTCACAAACCACTGCACAATACAGGAGATGAGTAAACACACATATCCCTGGATCATACCACCTCAGAAGAAGCAAAAACTTACAGGTCCCCAGAATTACCTCTGAAAACAGCTGCACAAAAAAAAACCTAAAGCTTGGAACAGTTCCCCCTCCACTTGGGAAGGAGAGCCTCACTTTAACATAGAGTTAAAAGTCAAGAAATAGGCTAGAAAATGAGCAAACAACAGAAAAAAAATTCTGACCATAGAAAGTTACTATGGTGACAAGGAAGATCAAAACACTCATTCAGAAGAGAAAAAAGTCAAAATTCCTGCATTCAAATCCCCCAAGAAAAATATGAATTGTTCTCATGGCATGGAAGAGCTCAAAAAGGGTTTTAAAAATCAAGTAAGATAGCTAGAGAAAAAATTGAGGAAGGAAATGAGAATGATACAAGAAAATTATGAAAAAAGAGTCAACAGCTTGGAAAAAGGCACCCAAAAATACTGAAGAAAATTACACCTTAAAAAATAGACTTACCCAAATGGTAAAAAGAGGGACAAAAATCCAAAGAAGAGAAGATTGCCTCAAAAAGCAGAATTGGCCAAAAGAAAATAAAAGCATACAAAAATTGACTGAAAAGAATTCCTTAAAAAGTAGAATTGACCAAATATAAAAGGAGATACAAAAGCTCACTGAAGAAAATAATTTATCAAAAGTTAGAATGGAGCAAGTGGAAGTTAATGATTTTATGAGACATCAAGAAACAATCAAACAATATTAAAAGAATGATAAAAGTAGATGAAAATGTAACAAATCCCATTGGAAAAACAACTGACCTGGAAAATAGATCCAGGAGAGATAATTTAAGAATTATTGAACTAACTAAAAATTATGATAAAAAAAAGAGCCAAGACATCATCTTTCAAGAAATTATCCACAAAAACTGCCCTGATATTCTGTAACAAGAGGATAAAATAAAAATCAAAAGAATCCACCAATCACCTCCTGATAAATATCCCTAAATGAAAACTCCCAAGAATATTGTAGACAAATGCCATCCTTTCCAGATCAAGGAGAAAATACTGCAAGTAGTCAAAAAGAAACAATTCAAATATTATGTAGCCATGGTCAGGTTAACACATGATTTAGCAGCTTCTACATTAAAGGATTTTAGGGCTTGGAATATGATATTCTGGAAGGCAGAGAGCTAAGATAACAATCAAGAATCATCCACCGTGGGGCGGCCAGGTGGCGCAGTGAGTAAGAGCGCCAGCCCCAGAGTCGGGAGACCTGGGATCAGTTCTGGCCTCAGATACTTCACCCCCCCACACACACACACAAACTGGCCATATAACCTTGAGCAAATTACTTAACCCCAATTGCTTAAAAAATAGAATCATCCATCTAAGAAAATGGGCATTATATAGAATAGAGGACTTTCAAACATTCCTGATAAAAAAGACCAGAGCTGAATAGAAAATTTGACTTTCAAATGCAAGATGTAAAAGAAGCATAAAAAGGTAAACAGGAAAGAGGAATCATAAGGGATTTGATAAGGTTAACCTGTTTATATTCCTAAATGGGAAAATAATATTTATAACTCCTAAAGATTTTCTCATTATTAGTGCAGTTAGAAGCAATCTACATAGCCAGCAAGCAGAGATGAGTTGAATTTGTGGTATGATTATCTAAAAAAATATTTTAATTAAGGGGTGAAAAAGAAGAATCTACTGGGAGAAGTAGAATGGGATAAATCATCTGACATAAAAATGGCCTGAAAGAGATTTTACAGTGGGGAGGGGAACAGGGGAAGTGGGGAGGGGAGAGCACATGAGCCTTACTTTCCTCAGAATTAGTTCAAAGAGGGAATAATATGCACACTCATTTGGTTGTAGAAATCTCTCTTACCATACAGAAAAGTAGGAAGGGAAAGGAATAAGAGAAGAGGGAAGCTGATAGAAGGGAGGGCAGTATGGGAGAGGTAAAAGTCAGAAGCAAAACACTTTTGAGAATGGACAGGGTCAAAGGAGAGAGTAAAAGAGAGAGCCAGACAAACAAGGGGGAAATAGGATGGCAGGAAATACCTAGTTAGTAATCATTACTGTGAAAAAAAAAAAACATTTACAGTGAGTTTCTCTGATGAAGACTTCATTTCTCAAACATATAGAAAACTGAGTCAAATTTATAGAAATAAGAGCCATTCCCCAATTGACAGATGGTCAAAGGATATGAGCAGGGAGTTTTTAGACAAAGTAATCAAAGCTATCTATAGTCATATTTAAAATGCTCTATTGATGAGAGAAATACAAATTAAAACAATTCTTAGTTACTACCTCACATCTGTCAGACTAATATAACAGAAAAAGAAAATGACAATTGTTGGAGGGAATGGTGGAAAATTAAAACTCTAAGGTACTGTTAGTGAAGTTGTATACTGATTTAACCTTTCTGGAGAGAAATTTTGCACTACTCCCCAAAGGCTATAAAACCATGCATACCCTTTGTCCAAGCAATGCCACTGGTAGTTCTGTATCCCAAAGAGATAAAAAAAAAAAAAAAAAAAAGGAAAAGTACCTAAGCGTACAAAAATATTTGTAGAAGCTTTTAGTGGTGGCAAAGAATTGGAATTGAGGGGTTGTCCATCAGTTGGGGTATGACTAAATAAGTTGTTGTATATGATTGTGATGGAATGCTATTGTGTTTTAAGAAATGATGAATAGGATGCTCTCAGAAAAACATGGAAAGACTTACCTGAACTGATGCAAAGTGAAATGAGCATAACCAGGAGAATATTGTACACAGTAACCACAATATTGTATGATGATCTATTATGAATAACAGCTATCCTGAGCAATGCAATGATCCAGAAAATTCTGTAAGATGCCAATCTCTAGAGAAAGAAATGGTAGAGGCTGAATGCAGATGAAAGATACTTTTTATTTACTATCTTTATTTTTCTTGAGGATTTTTTTTACTCTGTTTTCTTTCACAGAATTACTTATATGGAATTGTGTTTTGCATAACTACATATGTATAACCTATGTCACATTGATTTTCTTCTCAATGGGGGAAGGGGAGTGAGAGAATTTGGAACTCAAAATTTAGAAAAAAAAGGTTAAAATTGTTTTTACATGTAATTGGAAAAATAAAATATTAAGTAAGATTAAAAAAAAACCTTCCCTCTTCCTATCATTTTAAATTATTGTTTAGGGAAATATCCTCCTAGTCACCCAGACCCCCAGTCTTTGACTTCTCACTCTCATTCCCCCAATATTCAATCTTTTGCCAAGTTCTATCAATTTTACCTTTGCATTATCCTTCATATATACCCTCCTGTTTCCTCTAAAACTGCTACCACCCTAATATAGGCACTCATTATCTCACATCTGGACTATTAGAACAGTCAGCTTCTCAGTCTTTCTGAGTTGTCTCTAATCTATTCATCTTTTTCTCAGTTATTAAAATTATCTTCCTACAGGGCAGACTGACCATTTTAATCCCCCTCTATTCAATAAACTCCAGTGGTTCCCTATCAATTCCAATGTCAAAAATAAAATTCCCTGTTTAGCATGTGAAGCTCTCCACAAATTGGCCCCCTCCTACCTTTTTAGTTTTCTTATAATTCATTTCCCATCCCCATCCCCAGCCTTACATACTCTGCAATTCAGTAACAGTGACCTCCTTGCTGTTTCTTGAACATAACACTCCATATCTCAATTCTGGGCATTTTTACTGGCTGTCCCCCCTGAGTAGAATTACAGTTGATTCTCATCATTTACAGTAATTATGTTCTATAAAGTCACAGCGCACACTAAATTAGTGAATACAGAACCATTCCTCCTAGGGGAAATACAGGGTTAGGTTCACTGCAAGACTGGTCAAATATTTACTTTAGCACTTTCCAGAGTAGACCACTTACAGATCTTCAAATTTCCTCTTCCTTGCTAAGGATGTACCGTATTGTTGATTCATTAACACTGAACTCATAGCCAAAAACACTATGACTCATGTTTGAATGAAGCTTATCTAACACAAACATTTTCTCCATAAGGCTCATCACCGCCTTCTCTCAAGCTTAGAAACACTAGACAGCACTTCAGTACTATGTTTGGGGGACTTTTTAACAGTGAAATCACCAACAAAAAGAACAAAAATGTGGCACTAAGTAGACTGTAAAAAGGACTTATTTACAGTATGAGCTAAAACAAGAAGGAAGATCATAGCCTTATTCAGCATCAACTGGGAACATGCACCTTGGGCAACTCAAATATTTTGACTCTCTGCCCTTTGCTATGAATGACCACAAAAGCACCGAGAGTATTAATTTGAGAGTTACACATAAATTTTAGCAAGGAGGGGAATTCTCAAATGTGAAATTCACACACACACAAAAGAGGATTGACTGTATCTTCTCTCCTCATCTCTGCCTCTTGGCTTCTCTACCTTCCTTCAAGTCCTAGATAAAATACCACCTTATTTACTAAAGACTTTCCTGGTCCCCCTTAATACTAGTGCCTTCCCTCTGTCCACCTCACCATTTGCCATTCCCATGCTCTCCCAGATGTCATGATCTCTGGAAATATACCCAGCAAGATGACATTAACCCTAAGACTCACACAATCCTTGGTACCCACTATCCTTGGGGCCCCTCCCTCTGATTGGAGAGAGTAGAGAGTCAACATCAGAGAGCTCTTCCCAGATACTCTATTTAAAGATGATGTCCTGGACAACTACCTCATCATTTCCCACCAAGCTTCATCATGCCTCTGCAGGTACCTTCCTTTACCAAACACATACTTTTCAGCTTCTTTTTATATCTTTTCTTCCCCCATTAGATAGTGAGATACTTGTGGGTACAGACTATCTTTTTCCTTCTTATATATCTACAGTACTTAATACAGTGCCTGGCATATAGTAAGCATTTAATAACTGTTTAATGACTGACAGACTTTGCACTTCTCTCTCTCTCTCTCTCTCTCTCTCTCTCTCTCTCTCTCTCTCTCTGTCTCTCTCTGTCTCTCTCTCTCTGTCTCTCTCTGCCTTTTGGAGGGCAACTGGGGTTAAGTAACTTGCCCAAGGTTACACGGATAGTTTTCTGTGTGTGGGTGTTAAGTGTCTGAGGCCAAAACTGAACTCAGGTCCTCCTGACTCCGGGGCCTGTGCTTTTCTCACTGTGCCACCTAGCTGCCTCTCTCTCTCTCTCTCCACACACACACACACACACACACACACACACACACACACACATGCCATCCAGAGTTGTTCATACATTGTATCTATCATTAGACAGTACTGTGAGCTCCTTGAGATTAAGGACTGTCTTTTTTGCCTCTTTTTATTCCCAGTGTTTGGCATAGTGATTATGGCAAAGTAGGTGCTTAATAAATGTTTATTGACTCACCAATTGCCAATTTTACATGATTATTGGATTTTTTAAAGAAATTTGAGAGACTATTACATATATATTCTTAATTTACTTAGACTCTAAAAGGGAGTTATCCCATTTTTGAATTGAAGACAAAGTAAGAAAGATTGTCTTATGTGTCAGACATATAGAGCCAATTGTTTTATGAACATATACACTGTGAGTGGAATACCAGTCAAAACTCCCTGCCTAATATATCAGCCTATATCATGGGTCATTATAGATTTATTCTTTTGGATTTTAAAGAGTCACCTATGAAAATGCAAATACTCTTCAGGAGTATTAAGGCTTATCAGTTAATGCCTTTGGTTGACAGCCAGAGGGTGAAAAACCCTGTGGAAATAACATATAAAGTGGGTGTTCAGTGTTAGTGGGGAGACAAAGGGAGGGAATGGGTGACAGGAGCAATAAATATGCTAATGAGAAAACTAGACATGCCAAAGACAAATTTCAACTATTATATAATTCCGTTTAGGACTAGAATAACCTGTCATAATAAGAGCATAGATTTATAGCTGGAAAGGTAGTTATAGGTCATCTTGTCCAACACTTCTTTTGGCAAATAAGGAACTGAACACCAAAGTTGAAGTGACTTGATCAAGGTCACACGTGTAGTAACTTGAAGTCAGGATTCAAAGCACAATTTCCACCATCATACCAATTTAAGTAGCACTTTGTATTTATGCTGTATATGTTTTTGTATGTATTTTTTTCTCCCTTGTTAAAATGTAAGTTCATTGAGAATAAGGATTGTTTCATTCTTTGTATTTATATCTATTTTGTATTTGTGTTTATATCCTCAGTACCTAGTGCAGGACCTGGAATACAGGAGGCAATTAATAAATATTTGTTTATTGATCCATTGATTGATTGACATACTTTATGTCATTTGATTCCTATAACATCCCAGTGAATTAAGCACCAAGTTGTTATTATCCTCATTTTAGAGAGAAAGAGAAACTGAGGGTCAGAGAGGTTAAAGGTCACATAGTAAGTGTCAGATGTAGGATTGTGGTGCTGGTAAATTTTAATGACTTGGCTCTCCAGGAAATGTTCATATAGCCTGCTTTAAAATTTAATCTGCATTATTAACACTATCTCCATCACTTTAAATCTAGACAATCAACAAAAAAATAAATCAAACCTGGATTTATAATGTTTCCTGATTTTGGAGGTATAAATGCTGACACTAAAAATTTAACAATTTTTTCTCATGGGCCTCTACCAGATGTCAGTAATAAACCCCTGGATTTGACCGCAGGTCTCTCAGGACTTTAGGTCCAAAATCCTTTCTGTTATACCACGTTATATCAGACTTAGAACTCAGAACCCAAGTGATTTCCTGAGGTTGTATGGAAATGTTGTGAAAGGAAGCTGCAAATTAAATGTGAGGCTAAATGATAACTCAGATCTGCTGACATAATTGCCCTTCCGTAGTGACCTGTCATCTTCTGACCTGTATTTGTAAAAAAAAAAAAAAAAAAGGTTATTTATGTGTCTTACTCTTCCAAGAATCTTTGCCATAGAGATTGAAAAATGAAGTAGCCCTAGGTGGGCAGGTGCGAGGTATCCCAGGAGACAAGTATGTAGTGTCAGGGTCAGCAACTAAACAATAGATTAAACTGAACAAACAAATGAACAGTAGAAACACATGCTACTTCCCACATTTCATATTCAGCCTGGATCGATTAGCTCACATTCTCTATGGTGCTAATTATTGATAGTGGCCATGGTGAAGAGTGGTGGAAAAAAGTGGTTTTTCAAGGCTTCCTGTACTGATGTAAGGCAAAAGGGATTCATGAGTGTGCATGCACGCACACACACACACACACAACCATATATATTCATGTGTGCACCCTCCTCCTCCCCGCCAACCCACTCTCTCTGCAAACTGAAAGATGTGCTGAATAAGCCCAATGGAGGCACAGACAACTGCAACTGTGACTTCAAAGACTCCCCAGCAGCAAATGGTTGCAGCTCAATCCTCCTTTGTTCAGCGGGGCCTGGAGCTTGTCATTCATGAGTCTGCCTACAGCTGCTGCCCTTGTTTTGGCTTTCCATCAAACTCCAGAATCAAGAAACTAATATCTCCATGGTCCTTGCTATTTTAGTGAGGGTTTCTTAGTGGCTGATCAGCCCCTGTCCCGGATGTAGGCCCCCAGCACATTGATCCCTGAATCATGTTTTACAAGTAGTTTAGTTAACTGCTATTGAATGCCTCTGCATCTGGTGATGTAGCAGTCAACTATTTAAAACAGACCAAAGGAAACAGTTGTGGGCAATACTCTTTTTTTTGGACTTTGTAGAATTATGCCAATTGGAAGGGACTTTAGAGTTCAAGTGTTCCTAACTCAGGGCCTATGGACCCCTTGAGCAGATTGATAGATTTCAGTGGGGGGAAAGAGAGAGGGGCCATGAACGTGAATTGGATACACACACATATGTATGTGCATGTACATATAAATACATATGCCTCTACCTGAAATTTACCATTTCCTTCAATCATGAATGTTTAAAAAAAATATTATTCTGAGAAGAGGTCCATAGGCTTCACCAGACTGCCACATAACTGTGTCCATGAGACAAAATAATGGTTAAGAACCTCTGATAATCCATTTGCAAAGATAATATTCTGACTATGTGGTCATCTACTTACAACCTCCAAAGTCAATCCATTTCACTTCTAGACAACTCTAATTGCTAGGAAATTCTTCATCCTATCAAGCTACAATCTGATTCTTTGTGCCTTTTACTGCCTTGCCTAATTCTACTTCAGGGGTCCAAAGAGAACAAATAAAATCCTTCTTTAATAAGATAGCCGTTGATATACAGTAGTTCATGATAATCTCCATTCTTCTTGGAATAATTATACCTGGTTCTTTCAGTTGATCTGCTGGCATGCTTTTAATTTCCCTACCCCATGCTGGTTACATTCTTCTGGAGATACTCTACCTTGCAAAAGTCCTTCCTCCCAGAACTGAGTCAAGTACTCCAGAAAGAAATCTGGACAGGATAGAATATAACAAGGTTGCCATTTTTCCTCTTCTGAATGCTAAGCTTCTACCTAAAATCATGTCACCTCTTCTGCCGTCTATCATGTTATTGACTCACATTGAGCTTGCAGTCTTCTAAAGATTTTAAGTTCTTTATGCATCAAGATATATGAATAAGCAGCCACTCTCCTGCACTTGTGTACCTGATTTTTTTTTAAAGCTAGCTATAAAGCTCTGCATTTATCCATTTAATAGACACATTCCAACATTTTAGCTTATTGAAATATTGGTGAACTTTAACTCCGTCAGACCACATGCTCCCTGTTAGCTTTGGAGTCATCATGATACAGTGGGAAGTGTACTAGGTATTAGAAACAAAGGTCCTGGATTAAAATCTGAGGTATCCCAAGCTTTGGCTTGCTCATCTGTAAAATAGGGTGTTATATTACATGATTTCTAATTATCAAATCCAATTGTAAAGTGAAACTACCAATTTTTCCATTGTGACTCTAAAACTACTATTTTTCCCCTCCTCTTGGACTAGGAGAATTAAAAAATATCTTCACTAAGAGTCTTGAATATTTTCCATCATTCACCATTGGTTATTATTGCTCTGACACCAAGTTTCAAAATACTGGTGTTACTTTGGGTCAATTAAGTTGACAAGACTCACCTTAAGGATACTTCCTATAATATCTTTGTCTTAGTTACTCATGGATAAACAGCCCTTTCTTCTCTCACAGTATGAGTCGACTGTGGATACCAGTTCAAGATGGGGTAATGTTATCCTCTATAACTATGGGAAATAAAGGTTCTATTGTGGGACCCCACTGTTCTACTTGGGGGAGGGGGAGGGCTTGAGAGTCCTCAGTGGATAGATTTGTGTGAATAGATACCAGTAGGTCAGCAATCCAGGAGCTTTGGCTGCCAGGCCCTTGTCCAAGGTGTCACAGTTTAAAACTCTTCCTCTTACTGAAAATAACAGGGAATAGGACAGAGGAAGCCAGATATTTGTGACACTGCGGAACTCTGCAGTCCACGCAAAGGACCCAAAGAAGGCAAAAGATAATGCCAGAAGCTATCTATTCCACCTAGAGTAGAAGTCTGTAGGTGCCAGCCAGTGAACACTGTGTCAGAAAAATTATTCATTTACATGAGAATGAAATCAAATAAAAATGCCAGCACAGATTGGGTATGGAGTTTTTATATTCTAACGCAAACTTTGAAAATCAATGTGGCTTAATAGTTAAAGAAATATCCTTAGAGTCAGAAAGACATAGGTTTAAGCCTGGCTTGTGACAAATGCCAACTCTGTAACCTTCAACATATCAGTGCTTCAGGCGACTCTCTAAGACTATAAATTACCAATGAGTTGCTGATGGTTATCTGTAGAGAGCATTCCCCATACTCTTGAATTTGTAGGTCTGAGCCAAAGGTGAATGGGGGGGTAGGAAGAGAAGAAAGTTGATGTGGCAATCTTTAATTAAGAGATCTGAATTCAAAAACTGTCATTTTCATTGTTAATGCATTGCTAAAGTCACTTTGTTTTGGTTTGAAACCTTTGGGGAATATTAATTAATCTAATAACCAAAGAAATAGATAAATGAAAACCCGTGACCTTGAGAGCAGTACTCAACAATCATTTCCAACAGGAAAAAAAAATCAACATTGTGTCAGACCAATGCTGTTTGGAGCTCTCTTGAGGGTTGCCCTTCAGAGCAGAGATGAACCATGTAATCAGTGGGGATTTTTATTTTGAACAGTTTGGTCTTGTCAGTCTGGAAAATATTACTGGCTTTTTTCTATGTGGACTTTTTTTTGTCAGAATCTAAAAAAAGATGTGTATGTATGTGTGTGTGAGTGTGTATTTATAGTGTTCTAAATGGAGTACATTTATACAGGGTGGCTCAAAGGTCTTAGTGCAGTTTTAAGCTTAAACTACCCTAAGACCTTTGGGCCATCCTGTACATTAACTAGTTTTATAGGTTTTGTTGGGATTTTCTGATCCTGTCACAAAATGGCCATATTCAGTTAAGCCTTAAGAACAGTCCTATTAATTTACAGAATTAAGGGATCACTCAAACCAAGTACTAAGATTATGTTGGGGGATATCATCAATATTCATTACTTAATATTAGTATTTTATGACATTATGGAAAAGAGACAACCATATGGTATAAATCAAACACTAGCAGCATTGCAGATTATTAGAAACAATGACACACAATCAACCAATCTTTGAAGAGTGTACTGCAAAAGGCTGTATTGTTTCTGTCTTGTTCCCAAATGGAGATGGGGTCAGATTTCGTGGCCAACAGCACTCCATGGAGAGCACTTGATACAATGGAGAGTAAAACAAGTCCCTAGGTTTGATTATAATCAGTTAATAATGACATCAAAGGAAAGAGGTTTGTTCAAGTTCTAGAAATATAGGTTGCAATTATAGGAGCATCCAAGTCCAAAGAGTGAAACTAGCATAATGTAAAATCAGATGAGAGTCCAATGAACCAGGTCTCCAAACGGGTCTGAATTATGACAAATGGCATATTTCCCAATTTGGCTCACTAAGCACAGATACTTTCTCCTACAGATCCACAGTGTTCAGAACCCAAATCACCTGCTTTTGTCTTCTGCATGGGCCTGTGGTGTGGACATTTGTATTACCCTAATGGAAGTGATTCAGTTCATACAATGGAAAGCAGTGGCATAGCCACACAAACCCCTGTGTTGAACTCAATAGAAATACAAGAATTATCTCATCTGCTACTTATCCCTGGTTCCTTATCAGAGCCTTCACTCATTACAAATTCATTCATTACAAATGTTTTCCCCCATGTTACATATTCATTGACTGTGCCCCTGATAATTGAAATTCTATCGATTCTTCCATGTTTCCCATCCCAGTCCTCTTGCTCCATTGCTACTGCCCATTTCAGGAGTAACCTGTCTTCTTTTCATTCAACACACCCTAAGTACTATTACAAGAAGAACTTTCCTAAAAATGATACTTCTATCATTTTAACTTCTGTGTTTCTTTCAATACCACCATCATCTTTTCTCGAACTTGGGCTACAATTTCAGAATTATCCTAAACTTTTTCTTCTCTCTTCCTCCTTGTAGCCAAACACTTTCCAAGTCTTATTGGTTATATCTCCACAAAATCTCTGACACCTGTCCCCTTCTCTCCACTTGTACCACAATCACCTTGGTTTCAGTATTTAATGCTTCTTACATCAACAGTTGCAACAGACTCCCTAATTACTTTCCCAACTTCCACTCCCCTCTCTATTCCATCCTCCATAGAGCTACCAAATTGATATCCTAAGGCACAATTCTGACCATATCACTCTCATACTCAAGAAGCATCATTAGTTCCCTATTGTCCCTTGGATAAGCTATAAACACCATTATTTGTCTTTTAAAGTCCTATACAATCTGGTTCCAGCCCCTTTTTTCCATATTGACTTCTCATCACTCCTTTTCATGTACCCTGTGTTAGAGCCAAACTCATCTGTTCACTATGCCTTAAATCTAGCAGTCTACCCCGGTGTCTTTGAACAGTCTCCCATAGTTCCCTGCCTTCTTCTACCTCCTGGAATCCCTACCTTTCCTTAAAGCATGAGCCAAGGACCAGCTTCAGGATGAGATATTTCTTGATTTCCTCCAGTTGTTAGTTCTCTCTCTCCTAAAATTAATTTACATTAAAAAAAAATCATTTTGTATGACAGGCAGCATGGCACAATGGATTGAAGGCCCGTCTTACACTTGGGAATTGCTTAGTTTAAAAACTGCCTCTAACATATACTAGCTGTATGACTTTCAAGAAGTCACCCAAGCCCTTAGGGGGCAGATCTAAGTGATGCAAGGGATGGAGGGCTGGGCCTGGAGTCAGGAAGATTCATCATTCTGAGTTCGAATCTGTCTTCAGATATTTACCAGCTGTGCAACTTGAGTAAGTCACTAAGGACTTGTCGTGTTTGCCTCAGTTTCCTCATCTGTAAAATGAGCTGGGGAAAGAGATGGAAAACCACTCTAGTATCTTTGCCAAGAAAACCCCCAAATAGGGTCATGAACAGATAGACCTGACTGGAAAAATAACTGAACAATAACAACAAGCCCCTCAGTACTGCCAGGCAAATTTCTAAGATTACGAATTAAATCTGATTTACTAATATTCATCAGTGGAGGCAGTTTCCACAACAGAAATTTCCTATGCCAATGAAATCACAGGTCTTTCCTGCCCCTAATAATATATACATGTATATACTTATAGATATGTATGTATAAGAGCTTTATTTTCAGGTGGCTAGATGGTGCAGTGACTAGAGCACCAGTCCTGGAGTCAGTATGACCTGAGTTCAAATCTGACTGCAGCCACTTAACACTTGCTAGCCATGTGACCTTGGACAAATCACTTAACCACAGCTGCCTTGCCTTTCCCTCTCCAAAAAGGAAAAAAAGAAAAAAAATTGGAAGTTTTATTTTCCTAATAGAACATCAGATCATTGAGGGCTAGTATTATTTCTTTTATATCTTTGCATACCCAGCATCTGGCAAAATACCTAGCACATGGTAAGCTTTTAATAGATATTTACTGAGTATCATTATTTCCCAGTTCAGAAATCTTCAGTGTTTCTGAAAAAACTTCACAGATTCATACATTTGAAGCTGGAAGGGATTATAGAACTCATTTAGTACAATCCCTTATTGTACAAATGAGGAAACTGAGGTCAAGAGAGGTTCTGTAACTTATCCAAAGTTCAAAAGGTCTCTAACCATCTCTTCATATTCTCTCCCATTACTTCCCTGCATAAATCATCTGTTCCTGCCAGAAAGACCTATTCATTGCGCCCCTACTACCCTGCACACATACCCACTCTGGCTCCAACTATTCCCTTTCCTCTCATCTCTGTACATTTTGCCCTTCAAAGGCCAACCCAAGCTTCACCCCTCCTTTAAGAAGCCTTTCCTAATGTTTCCAGTTCACATTCATCTTTCTTCACTTAGAGCACTTATCTTTTGCATTATTGTTTTGTATTGTGATTTAACTCTCCAAAGTCAATGGGTCAAGAGCTGGTCTTGGAAGTCCTATACTCAAGTAATGCCTCTAAGTTACTTAACCTATAAGTGCTCTAGGAAACTCTTATGGCTTTTTTTTTTAGCCTGAAGACTAAGTTTCAGAGAAACTGCCTAAGTGAATTAGTAGAGAGAGTTTGCTCATCTGGGAGTTACCTATATCATGAAATCATGCGTATTTTCTCTATAGGCCCCCATATTTAAGTTGTGTTATTATTTAACTTTTCGTTTGTGTGTATGAATGAGGGAGGAGGGGGCATACCCCACCAGTACTACTCCAAGACATCATCGTGACATGGAGATAATAGTGTGGTGTTGAAAGGTGTTCCAGTGAAACACAAGCTCTGGCAGGCCCTACCCACCTGCAAAGACTTTGAGCACTGGCCTTGTGACAGCCTGTGTGTCTGTAATACAAATTCCAGTCTGGTTTAGAGAGATTCATAACCAGGTGATGGATTTTTTTTTGAGTCAGAACAACTCCTGGAAAAAAAAAACAGTCCACCAAGATATAAAGGAATTGAACTTTATCAGTGAAGGTATAGGCATATTACTGAAATTACCAACCCTGGAAGTATATGTATGTGTTTTCGTGTATAAAGATATACATGTGATCATGTGCATATATGCATATAAAAGAAAAATAGCTGAATTTATAAAGCGTTCTTGGATTTACAATGAATCTGTAAGTACAATGTGTTGTATCTACACTACATAGCACTAGGTGCTCACTAAATAAATTTTCAGCTCATTATTCAAATCAGTAAGTTGAGATTCATAAACTAAAACCTTTCAAAACAATATTGGCCATAGAAATGACTCATCCAAACTAGAATAATGAACATTTTAAGCCCTTTGGACAATCACAGTAATCAACGATGGATGAAATTGATTTGGATGAGGAAAGAATGAGTAGCTGTTTATTGGAGCCATGTTTTTATGGTTCAGTCTCAGGGAATCTGTTTTCCCTGCTCCCACTGCAGTCCACTGTTGAACAGAAGGCCCTTTTTACTCACCACTGCTCCTGCCTTCTCTGTCTGTGCCACACATTCCAAATGGCGAGCTCATCACTTCCTAAAGCATATTTGTATTTCTTATCAATGTGCAATGGAAAAAGAATAGATAAAAACCACGTTGGAGTGTTAGCAATGTTTGCATTGACTTACCACCAGCAAACCGTGCCCCTTTTTATTCCAGCAGCAGTTATCACCAATGAGAACTGCAAAATGAGGAGTTAGGTTAGCTCTATCAGAGAAATAAAAATATAAGGCAGACAATTGTCATCCGGATTATGTTGAAGACGAATAAATCTTTCAATAAGCCTTAGCTTTAACCCTGACTGGGTCTCTGCACATATGTTTCCAACAGAAATGGGAGGCTTTGTGGAAGAATAGGAGAAACTTTTCATCTTGTATGAGATTGACACTATGATAAGGAAAAACTTAAATTTGAGTTGAAATGCAATTTAGTTCCCCCCCCCAAAAAAAATAAAATAACAATTTTATGAGAGAAATAAATGCAAAAAACTCATAGTGAGACTTCCTAATTAAATGTGTTACACAGGGGATTCTCAACCAGTCATTTTTAAAACCTGATCCAGTGGTTTTCTGATCAAATACTACTTCTTTTCCCTCTTCATAATTCATTAATATTTTAAGTGACAAAATGTAGGGAGGGGAATCTAGCAGCAGCAGTACCAGCAGCAGCAGCAGCAGCAGCAGCAACTTCTGGCCATATAACTGCTTTATGTCTTGTTAGTTGAAAGGCACTCCTATGAGGGAGAATGGATTAGATACTATTATTAGGCAGCAATAATTTAACTCCTCATATCTACACAGGAGTAGGTGACTATCTGTGTCAATGACTCCCCATGTTCCCCTGGGTATTCTAAACCAAGAATCAAATGACAGTTGCCCCCATAGAAATGCAGGGTAGGAGCTCTCAGCTCAGACTCCACTGCTGCTTCATCATATGTACAAGGAGGCTCATAAATAGAGAATTCCAAAGTCAAAGCATGTCCATCTCTTTTTAAATATGTATTTAAATAGGTACTAACTAATATATATATATATATATATGTATGTATATATACATATATATATATGTAAAAGTGTGCAAGTACACTTGTATACACACTTGCTATAAACTCAGTAGGGACCAAGAATAAACAGATAAAAAATAACAGGGTCTGTCCTTGAGGAGCTTGTAAGTGACTAATAGATGGTGGGCTTTAGCTAACCTCTGCTGCAACCCCTACTGAGATGTGCAACCTGAGGGCATTGGGCATAGGAAGAATTTACCTAGATGAAAGCAAGAAAAAAATGTTACAAAATGAGGTGGGGAGTAGTCTACAATCTTGTTTTTGTTGACTCTTTCCAATCCCCTCCTTCCTTGCCATGAATTTTTCAAAGTAATAAGTCTTAGCTTGGGGGAAGGGGAGAAGAAACCAAGGGGGTCTACATGGAGGGGATGGCACTTGATCTGGGACCTGAAGAAACAAAGATTTCAACCAAAAGAACTGTAGAAGGAGTATATTCCAGGTTTTCCTCCAGACGTTGAGGCAAGCTGTGCAAGGGCATGCAGATAAATGGTTTCATTCTCTGTGCTAGTATCCCCAGTGCTGAGCATATTTCACATCATATATTTCTTGTTGCTTAGTTGTATTTTAGTTGTGTCCAGCTCTTTGTGACCCTGTTGAGGTTTTCTTGGCAAAAATACTGAAGTGGTTTGTCATTTCCTTCTCCAGTTCATTTTATAGATCACAAAACTGAAGCAAACAGGGTTAAGTGACTTGCCCAGGGTCACACTTCTTAGTAAATGTCTGAGGCCAAATTTTAACTCATGAAGATGAATCTTCCTGATACCAGACCAGGTATTCTATCCACTGTGTCACCTAGCTGCCCCTATTATCTATTAGTCACTTAATCAATACATGTTGATTGATTAATAATAATAAAATCAGTGGTCCATTTTGGCTAGGAAATTTATGAAGGGGAGTAACATAATGTAGTGAGGATAGAACATTAGGTTGAGGCCAGATTGTAGAGGGTTTTAAATGCCAGAGAGGTAATTCGGAGCCCCTGATGGCTTTTGAGTAAGGCAGTGATATTGTCAGATTTCTGAGTTAAGGGGGTCATTTTGGTAACCATGTAAAGGGATGAGTAAAGAGGTAAAAGACTGAAGACAGGGGAGAATGACTATGGAGGCTGTCCAGGCCAGAAGCAGAGGCAATGGGGACCTTAAAAAGAGTAGAGTTTATGAAGAGAAGGAAATGAGCACATAAGATTCTGTGGAATTGAGATTGACAGACCTCAGAAATAGTGACCAGTGGGGATTAGGGGGAAGAGTCAAGATGGTGGAGAAGAGGCAGCAACTCAGCTGAAATCTCCCAACATTCCCCTCCAAACAACTTTAAAATAATGTCTCGAATCAAATTCTGGAGTGCCAAAGCCAACAAAAGGCAGGGGCGATGTGTTTTTTTTTTCATTGCAAGACAACTTAAGAGGTCAGCAAAAGAGGTCTGTGACCAGGGTGAGGGCCAGCCCACAGTGAAGCACATAAGGTGGCAACAGTAGCAGGAGGTTTTAGAAGCACCTGCAATAGTGGAAGCAGTAAATTCAGGAACTCTCAGTCCAGAGATGGCAAGGGAGGTGGGAAACTGGTCAGAAAGAGACCACAGGGGAGCCTTTGCTGGCACTTGATGAAGGCATCTGTTGCATTGCCCATAAGCAGTTACAGGTTAAAGAGGAGCACAAGCACTTTTGGCTACAGGAGAGAAAGGTCCTGGTCACAGGTCCAGAGCAAAGAAGAGTGCTAACACTTGTGTCTACAGGGAAACAGGATCCTTTGCTGGGTGAAGATCATAACACAGGTCAGGAGAACCGTGACCACACATCTTCTTGTATTGTACCATGTTGGAAGTACTAAAAATATACAGATTTTAGAACTAGCTCTGGAAAAAGCAGCACAAAATGTCTGAAGCTTGGGTCCCCAGGACTTCAGTGTAGGAGGAGACACAAATTTTAACATAAAATTAAAAGTCAAGAAATAGTCATTAGCGGCGGAGCCAAGATGGCTGAGTAGAAGCATGAACTTCCCACAGCTCTGGCTTCCACCTTCCCCAATCCATGTAAAAAGGGGACTCCGAACAAACTTTGGAGCTGCTGAACCCACAAAATGACACAGAGAAGCTAACCTCCCGCTGAGGACAGCCCAGCAGGCCGGCAGAAATCCAGCACAGCACTCTGGGAGCTGAGCCCAGCCCTGTGAAGAGGCTTTAGCCCCAGAGCAGGCCTGACCAGCCATGGCCAGATGTACTCCAGAACAGCAGCAGCTGTGGCAGTTTCCAGATTTATCAACACATAGATGCAAAGGACAAAGTGAGAGGCCAGTGCAGTCCGGGCTTTGGGACCAGTAAGTGGGAGTGCTGTGGCTTTTACCCCCAGGGCGAGAACAGCCAGCGCCACATGGCGGCTTCAGCTCCTGGCCTGCAGAGTGTAGGGAGACCAAGCACCAGTCTGAGGGGTAATCGCTCTTGCTTTAACCTGCTTAGATCTGGATTGCAGTCTAGGGTGGAGGTCCTGGGGTGTGTGTCCAGCTTTCCAGAGCGTGTGAGACCTCAGAGAGAGCACCCATCTAATACTTCCAGCAGCTGAGGGAACCCCAGCATTTGGGACAAAACCTGCCCTGTCTGGTGGCAGAGTCCTACTGTGGCAAAAAGCCCAAAAGTCAAGTAATTGAGTGGCAAAATGAGCAGGCAAAAGAAACAAAGCAGACAAAAGATTCCAACATTACACTCCTATTTTGGGGACAAGAAGGAGCAAGGCATGGAACAGGAGGAAAACAGTGAAGTAAGAACTCCTGCACCAAAAGCTTCAAAGGAAAATACAAGCTGTTTACAATCCATAGAGGACCTTAAGAAGCAGATAAGAGAAGTGGAGGAAAAATTGGGAAGAGAAATGAGAACAATGCAAGAAAAGTATGAAATGAGAGTCAACAGCCTGACTAAGGAAAATAATACCTTAAAAAACAGACTGACTAAAATGGCAAAGGAGGCTCAAAAAGGCAATGAGGAGAAGAATGCCTTAAAAAGCCGAATTTGCCAGATGGAAAAAGAATCTTAAAAGCTCACTGAGGAGAATCATTGCTTCAGAATTAGATTGGAGCAAATGGAAGCTAATGACTTTATGAGAGATCAAGATGCTGTTAAACAGATCCAAACAAATGAAAGAATAGAAGGCAATGTGAAATATCTCATGGGAAAATCCACTGACCTGGAAAATAGATCCAGGAGAGATAATTTAAAAATGATTGGACTACCTGAAAACCATGACCAAAGTAAGAACCTAGAAAGCATACTCCAGGAAGTTCTCAAAGAAAACTGCCCTGATGTTTTAGTACAAGAGGGCAAAATAGAGGTTGAAAGAATCCACCAATCACCTCTTGAAAAAGATCCCAAAAAGAAAACTCCTAGGAATATTATAGCCAGGTTCCAGAATTTTCAGATTTAGGAGAGAATATTACAAGCAGCCAGGAAGAAACAATTTAAATATTGTGGAAACACAATCAGGATAACCCAGGATCTGGCAGCTTCTACACTGAGGTATCGAGGGCTTGGAATGTGATATTCCGGAGGTCAAGGGGGCTGGGATTAAAACCAAGAGTAACCTACCCAGCAAAACTGAGTATGATGTTTCAGGGGAAAATATGGTCATTCAGTGGAATAGAGGACTTTCAAGCATTCTTGCTGAAAAAACCAGAGTTGAATAGAAAATTTGACATTCAGGTACAAGAAGCCAGAGAAGCATAAGAAGGTAAACAGGGAAAAGTAATCATAAGGAACTTATCAAAGTTGAACTATTAACATTCCTACATGGAAAAACAATAATTGTAACTTATGAAACTTTTCTCGGTAGTTGAAGGGATTAGAAATATATATATATATATATATATATGTCTATATATGAGGGTATATGGGCATATGAATACATATGTGAATGTGTGTATATATGTTTACAGGTATACATAGATAGAGGGCACAGGACCAATTTAACAGGAAGGAATGATACTTAAAAGGTCAAATTAAGAGGTGAGAGGAATATAATGAGAGGAGATGGGGAGAGACAGATTGGGGTAAACTTTCTCATACAAGGGAAAATGGTTACAATGGAGGGGAAGAATAGGAAGGCAAAAGGGAATGGGTCACCTTATTCCCATTGAATCTGGCTTGAGGAGGGAGTGAAATACACACTAAATAGGGTATCTCACCCTCCAGGAGAATAGGGGGGGAAGGGCATGAGAGGGAGGATGATGGAAGGGAGAGCAGGCTGAGGAGGAGGGATGTTGGAAGCACCCATTTTTGAAAAGGGACAGGATCAGGGTGGGAGGTGGGATGGGAGGGAGGGAAGTGTAGTCAGTCTTTTACAATATATCTACTATGTTGTTGATTTGCATTAGCCACACATGTACAACCTATACTGAACTACTTGTCTTCTCAGTGGGGGTGGGTGACGGGGAAGGAAGGGAATGAATCTGGAATTGAAAGTTTTAAAATCAAATATTCAAATATATATGTATATATATATATATATATATATATATGTGTGTGTGTGTGTGTGTGTGTGTATACACTATTATTAATACCATCTTACATGTAATTGGGGAAATAAGATACATAGGCACTGTGGCATAGAGATCCACTGGAAAAGTTGAAAGGGGTATTGGAGAAAATATGTGAGAGAGCAGATTGGAGGAGGGGATATCCTATGGGACTACTATTTTGGGGTGGTGGGTAGGGGAAAAAACAGGGAGAAAATTTGTAACTCAAACTCTGGCGGAAACGAATGATATAAATCTGAAGTTAATAAAGCATTGAAAAAAATGAAAAAAAAAGAAGTAGTCATTAGCAAAAGAATAGATTAGCAAGCAAGAAAAACAATTAAAAAACTGACCATAAAAGGTTACTATGACAGGTGACAGGGAAGATCAAGACACAACTCAGAAGATGATATCAAAACAGTTTTGTGTAAAGCCTCAAAGAAAAATATGAATTGGTCTCAAGACTAACAAGAATTACTAGAACAGCTTAAAAGGAAATTAAAAATCAGATAAGAGAGATAAAGGAAAATAAATGAGTAATGTATTAAAATCAGAAAAATAATGTCAAAAGCATAAAAAAAGATGCAAAAATACTGAAGAGACATTAAGGAACAATAAAATTAAGTCTAAAGTGTAAAAAATAAAAGAAAATGAGAAATATCTTTCTTTTGTTTAAATAGTAATTTCTTTTCCCCCCATTATATGTCAAGAAATTTTTTAGCATTCATTTTTAAAAGATTTTGAGTTCCAAATTTTTCTCCTTCCATACATCCTCTCCCACTTCTGAAAATGATAGGTAGTTTGATATAGTTAAACATGTGCTATCATGTAAAAGTATTTCCATATTATTAACAGTTATGAAAGAAGAAACAGATCAAAAGAGAAAAAATAATAAGGAATAAAGTAAGTGGAAAAATGTGTGCTTCAATCTGCATTCAGAATCCATCAGTTCTTTATTTAGATATGGACAACATTTTCCTCCATGAGTCCTTTGTACTTGTCTTGGATCATTGTGTGCCTGAGAAGAGATGAGTCATTCATAGTTGATCAAAACACAATCTTGTTGATACTGTGTACAATGTTTTCCTAGTTCTGCTCATTTCACTTTGCATCAGTTCATATAAGTCTTTCTAGGTTTTTTTTTCCTGAAATCTGCCTGTTCTTCATTTCTTATTCCACAATAGTATTCCATTACATTCATGTGCCATAGCTTGTTCAGTGATTCCCTTATTAATGAACATCCCCTCAATTTCCGATATTTTGCCACCATGAAAAGGGCTATTATAAATATTTTTTCACATGGAGGTCCCTTTTCCTTTTTTATTATCTCTTTAGGATATAGACCTAGCAGTGGTATTATTGGATGAAAGGGTATGAACAGTTTGGTTGCCCTTTGGGGCTAGTTCCAAATTCCTCTCCAGAATGGTTGTTTCTGTTCACACTCCACCAATGGTGCATCAGTGTCCCAATTTTCCCACATCTTCTCCAGCATTTCATTTTACTTTTCTGCCATATTAGCCAATCTGATAGGTGTGAGTTAATACCTCAGCATAGTTTTAATTTTCATTTCCCTAATCAAAAGTGACTTAGAGCACTTCCTTATATATCTATAGATTCCTTTGATTTCTTCATCTGAAAACAGCCTGTTCATATCCTCTGAACATTTATCAATTGGGGAATGGCTTGTAATCTTCTAATTATCTATATATTGAAGAAATTAGGCCTTTATCAGATACACTTACTGTAAATTTTGTTTCCTATCTTTCTGCTTTTCTTCTAATCTTGGTTGCATTGCTTTTGTTTGTACATTTTTAAATTTTAATATAATAAAAATTATGTATTTTAGATTTTATGATGCTCTCTATCTCTTGTTTGGTCATGAATTTTTCCCCACCCCATAGATATTATTGGTAAATTATTCTTTACTCTCATAATTTGCTTATGGTTTTACCCTTTATGTCTAAATCATGTCAAAGGTCTGTGATATCTGACTTTTCTAATATTCTATTTATCTCAGGGCTACACTAAAGCCCATGGAGGTCTGGTCACTAGATGATGCCTGTTTGCCTGGGACTGGGCTGTGTAGTATATGGAGGTATGACCTACTTTCTCATCATGCTATTCTGAAGGATGCCTATTTGCCCAGCTATGCTGAAACACATGTTATTCCTCCGAGCTGGAGTCTGCCAGTTCCATTTCTTACACTAAGGCATATGGGGGTCCCGGTGTTGGTGTTTGCCTGTTCCACCACAGTGGGGCTCAGGATCTCCCACTGGTTTGTGGAAATGGGACTTACTGCTGCTTTGCTGGGATGCTTCCTGTCCTGAAATGCACTCTGCTTTTATCTGATTGTGATGGACCTTTCTAGTCAATCTTCCAAGTTCATTGGGCTAAAAAGATTGTTTCACCCCATCTTTTTGTTCGTTCAGCTGTTCCAGGATTTGTTTTGGAGTACCATTTTATGGTTGTTTGGAGGTAAATATGAGAGAATTACAGCAACTTACTGTTTACTCTGCCATTTTGGCTTCTAGAAGTTTCAATTTTCCTGAAATATTTTTCTGATAAGAAAAACTACTGACCTAGAAATCAGATTGAGGAGAGAAAATTTAAGAATTATTGGACTACTTAAAAGCCATGATTTTTTAAAAAGAGCCTTAGACATCATATTTCAAGAAATTATAAAGGAAAACTAACCTGATATTCTGGAATTGGAGGGTAAAGCAGAAATTGAAATAATCTACCAATCACTTACTGAAAGAGATCTGAAAATAAAAACTCCCAGGAATATTATAGAAAAGTTCCAGAGTTTCCAGGTCAAGGAGAAAATATTTCAAGTTGCTAGATATAAACAATCCAAATATCATGGAGCCAGAGTCAGGATCAAACAAGATATAAAATCTTCCGTGATAAAGGAGTGAAGGGTTTGGAATATAATATTCTGGAAGGTGAAGGAGCAGTAAATATGACCAAGAATAACCTACCCAGCAAAACTGAATATTATCCTTCTGGGAAAAAAATAAACATTTCATAGAACAGAGGACCTTGAAGCATTCCTGATGAAAAGACCAGACTGAATAAAAGATTCAGTATTCAAACAAAAGTCTCAAGAGAAATATAAAAAGGTAAACATGAAAGAGAAATCATGAGGGGCTTAATATTTTTAAACTGTTTATATTCCTATATGGGAAGATGACACTTGTAACTTCTAAGAACCTTACCATTACTAGGAAAGTCAGAAGGCGTATACATGAACGGATGGAATGGGTATGAGTTGGTTATGATGGGATAACATAAAAATAAGGAAAAAGACGGATGCAGAGGGAGAAGGGGAAGGGGAGAGGAGGAATGGAGAAAATTACCCTAAAAAGGCATGCAAAGAACCTTTACAGTAAAAGGCATAAGGGGTTTGTTGGTTAGGGTGGTTGGGAAATTCTGAAACCTCACTTTCATTGGAATTGGTTCAAAGAGGAAACAAGAATACACGCTCAGTTGAGTTTCTCTATCTTAACTAACAGGGAAGTAGGATGAAAAGGCGATAAGAAAAAAGGAAGGTGATAGAATGGAATATGGATTAAGAGAGATAATGCTCAAAAGCAAAACATATTTTTTTTTTCAGGAGGGACAGTGTTTTTTAAAAAGATAGAGAGAAGAGGATAAACAGGAAAAATAGGATAGAGAAAAATACAGAGTTAGTAATCATAATTGTGAATGTGAACGGAATAAATTCACCCACAAAACAGAGGCAGACAGTGTAATGGATTAGAAACCAGTTTCTAACAATATGTTGTTTACAAGAAACACACATGAAACAGAAAGACAGCAAAATGAGTGGCTGGAGCAGAATTATATTATGCTTCAGCTGAGCTTAAATGAAAAAGGCAGGGCTGGCAATCATGATCTCAGACAAACAAAAGCAGAAATAGACATAATTAAAACAAACAAGGAGGGAAACTACATTTTGCTAAAAGGTATCAAAGACAATGTAGTAATATCAATGCTAAATATCTATGTACCAAATGGCATAGCATTGAAATTATTAAGGGAAAAGTTCAGTGAGTCATGGGGAGAAAAAGAGAACAAAGCTATATATTAGTGGAAAACCTGAACTTTCAGAACTAAGTCAATCTAATGTTAAAATAAATAAGAAAGATATTAATGAGATGAATAATTTTAAAGAAGTTAGATATGGTAGATCTCTGGAAAAAATTAAATGAGAATAGAAAAGAATATGCCTTTTTTTCTTTAACTGTACATGGCACCTACACAAAAAACTGACCATGTATAAAGGCATAAAAACCTCACCAACAAGTACAGAAAAACAGAAATATTAAATTCATCCTTTTCAGACCATAATTCAATAAAAATCATATTCAACAAAGGAAAATAGAAGCATAGATTAAAATTAATGGGAAATTAAACAATCTAATCCTAAAGAATGAGTGGGTCAAATAACCAATCACAGAAATAATCAATAATTTCACTAAAGAGAATGACAAAAATGAGACAGCATGTCCCCCCAAAAAATCAAAAGTAGTACTTAAGAGAAAAATTGTACTTTAAACATTTACATAAAAAGAGAAAGAATAGATCAATGAATTAATTATGCAATTAAAAAATAAACTAAAAAAGGAATAATTGTAAAATCCCCAAATAAATACCAAAATGGAAATCCTGAAAATCAAAAGAGATATTAATAAAATTGAAAGTAAAAATCCCATTGAACTAATGAATAAAAATAGGAACTGGTTTTATGGTGAGAAATATATAAACATTGGTTAATTTGATTAATAAAAAAGAAGGAAAAGAAATTACCAATATACAACTGAAAGGGGTGAATTCAACACCAATCAAAATTAAGTTAAAGCAATTATTAAGTTATTTTGCCCAATTATATGCCAATAATCTGAGTATCTCAGTGAAACAGATGAACATTTGTAAAAATATAAATTACCCAGATTAACAGAAGAGGAAATAGAATATTTAAATTACCGTATCTTAGAAAAGTAATTGAAAATGCTATAAATGGCAGTTACTAACATCTCACACTGTATATACCAAGTCAAAATGCATGCACAATTTAAACATAAAATGTGATATTATAAGAAAATTGAAAAAGCATGAAAATTTTTACCTGTCAGATCTATGGATAAGGAGCAGTTTATGATCAATTTAAACAAGATATAGAGAGTATCACTAGTAGTTAAATGGATAATTTTGATTACACGAAATTAAAACCTTTTTTTTACAACCGAAATCAATGCAGCCAAAATCAGAAGGAAAGCAACAAATGCGAGGGAGGGGAGGAAGGGACTTTACAGCATATTTCTCTGATAAGGGTCTCGTTTCTAAAATATATAGGGAACTAAGTCAAATTTGTTAGAAAAAAAAACATGAATATATGAACAGGTAGTTTTCTGAAGAAGAAATCAAAGCTATATAGAACCATATGAAAAAAATGCTCTCAATCATTATTGATTAGAGAAATACAAATTAAAACAACTGTTAGATACCACCTCACACCTATCAGATTGTCTAACACAACAGAAAAAGAAAATGACAAATTCTGGAAAAGATGAGCAAAATTTGGGACGTTAACGTTAACGGAGTTGTGAACTAGTTCAACCAATCTGAAGAGCAATTTGGACCTATGTCTAAAGGGTTATAAAACGCAGCATGCTATTTGTCCTAGCAACTAACTTTGTCTTAACTACTACTAGGTCTATACCCCAAAGAGATCAAAGAAAAGGGTAAAGGACCTATATGTACAAAAAATATTTATAGCAATTCTTTTGTGGTAGCAAAGAATTGGAAATTGAGGGGATATCCATCCGTTGGGGAATGGCTAAGAAAGCTGTTGTGTATGAATGTGATGGAATACTATTGTATATAAGAAATGAGAAGCAGGATGATTTCAGAAAAACCTAAGAAGACTTATATGACCTCAGGAAAAGTGAAGTGAGCAGAATCAGGAGAAAATTATACACAGTAATAACAATATTGTATAATAATCAACTGTGAAAGACTTAGCTATTCTGAATAAAACAATGATTCATGATAATTCCAAAGGACTTATGATAAAATATTGGTCAGTGCAGATTAAAGCATAAATTTTTTCACTTTCTTTTTCTTGCTTTTATTTCATCAATGCTAAAATGGAAATGTTTTGCATAATTTCACATTTCTAATTGACATCACATTTCTTCCCTTATCGATCAGTGAGAAAGGAGTATCAGGGAGGGAAAAAATTTGGAAACTAAAATCTTAAATAAATGTTAAAAATAAATAGCAGTAAATTTTTTCAAAGATGTGGGCAGTGAAGGAGAAGGAGTGTCAAAGATAATACCAGTGTTTCAAACCTGTAGGATGAGGAGAATTATGTTTTCATTAGTAGAAACTGTGACATTTAGAGGAGGGGCAGCTTTAGTGGTAAATTTCTAATAAGTGGTTTGAGGTATTAATTTAACGTCCAGATACACATATCCAACAGGCTATTGTGATAAAGCTTTGTGCAAAAATCACAAATTATAACTATAGTGGGAAGATCCCTAAATTAGGAGTCAAAAGATTTGAATAGTTATTCCAATGCTACCATTAGCTAGTCACAGAACCATGTGAAAATCTGTATCACTTCATCATCTGTAAAATGGGAATAATAGTTATCTACCTCATAGGGTTGTTGTGAAAAACAAATGACATAATAGGTAGAGAAATGTTTCAAAAAGACTGAGCTACTTACCAATGGAAAGTATCTATAGCAAATGAAAAGCAACTAAGTTGCATTGTAAAAGGGTATTTTATGTTTCCTCCCTTTCAAGAATCTTTTGAATGCTATAAACCCAGAATTATTTATAGGTATGATTTGCAAAATACTCAAGATATATGACTTCAGGAATATTGTGGTAAATATTTAACTGTCTGTCTGAGGGTGAAAATGTATCCATGACACACTTTTAAAATTATTTTGCATTATTAACATTCTCTCCATCACTTCCTTTCTTAAGACAATCAGCAGAACAAAAAAAAAGTCAAGCCCGTGTTCATAGTGTTTACTGATTTGCAAGGTGTAAATTTAACAATCATCTCTAACTCCAGCACACTCCTCTATGATTTAAGCATAAAAAGTCACTCTGGAAACAAATTAGAGGAGAAATAAGGAAATTACCATTTTAATCTCTGAATAAAGGAAGAGCTCACAACTAAACAAGTGATAGTGTCACACAAGAAAAATTAGACAATTTTGATTACATAAAATTTAAAAGTTTTCACACAAGCAAATCTAATGCAAAAAGTATAAGGAAAATAGAAATCAGGAAAAAACTTTGCAACAATTTTCTTTGATAAGAAGTCTCATTTTCAAGATATATAATGAATCAGTGCAAATTCACAAGACTAAGAGCCATTTCCCAATAGATACATAAATAAAGGATATGAACAAAGAACATTCATGGGTAGAAATCCAATGTGAAAAAAATGCTCTAATCATCTAATAATTAGAAAGATTCAGTTGAGTAACTTTGACGTTCTATAAGATTGACAAAGAGACAAAAGAGGAGAGGGGCTCTAGAAAAAACAGGTTTGTTAGTGCATTGCAGGTTGAGCTGTGAATTGGTCCAGCTTTTCAGAAAATCAATTAGGAACTATGCCCACAAATTATCAAATTATGTATTATATCATTTTTGATTCAACTCTATCACTACTAGACTTCTATCCCAATGAATCAAAGAAAAAGGGAAAGTCTCTATAGGTATGGAAATATTTATAGCATCTCTCATCATGATAACCCCAATTGGAAATTAAAGAAGTATCATCCTGCTGAGGAATGGCTAAAGAATTTATGGTACAGTGTTGTAATGGAATATCATTGTGCCATAAGAAACAATGTAATGGACAATTTCAGTGGGAAATGGAAAGACTTTAATGAATTGATGCAGAGTGAAATAAGCAGAACTAAGAGAAGAATTTATACAATAATAATATTATAAGGAAACCAGATTTGAAATATTTCAGAACATTGATCAATGCAAAGATAAACTACTACTCCAAAAGAATGAAGGTGAAACATGCCACTCATCTCCTGATGGAGAAATAATGAACTGAAAATTTAAAAAACAAAACAAAAAACAAGAGTCACACAGTGGCTAATGTGGGAATTTGTTTTTGCTAGACTATGTGGATATATGTCGAGTGATTCATTTTTTAAGTTTTGTTTTGTCAGTTTGTCTAGTGGAGGGAAGGTCGTAAAAGTGCTTATTAGTGAAAAATATTTATTACTGGAAAAACATTAAAAACAGAGAAAAAAAGGAAAGGTACTCAGAAAACCCTTTTGGAGAATATCCTCAGTGACCTATGTACAATACCTAAAACTTCATCATTACAATTCATTCCCTTGAATGGGTTGTAGCTTTGAAAATCCTTATTAAAAGCAAATATACCTGTATGGAAAACACATTGTCATTAAGAGTCATTAGCAACTCGAGGATACTGAACTTTAATTCTCTAGAAACTGTAGAATCCCAGAACCCATAGTCATACAACAATTTGTATTGATGGGCCACTAGGTGGCACAGTGAATAGAGTGCCTAGAGTCAGGAAGACACATTTTCCTGAGTTCAAATTTGGGCTTACTCACTTAGTAGTTGTGTGACCCTGGGCAAGTTAGTGAAATGTACTTGCCTCAGTTTTATCATCCTGTAATGGGGATGTAAATTTTAAAGATCTTCCCTGCCCCTAGGCTAAAGTGCACCTGGAGCCTGGGGTGGGAGGCTTGTTTTTCAGTAGATACTTTTTGATTGGCCAGTTGTAAGGGTTATGGGATTTAAAGATCTTCCATGCCTCATTGTACTTGCTGATGTAGCAGGAAGGGGCGGAGCAAGAGGAAGCGGAAGCCAAGCTAGAGTTCCTGTGGTGGCTAGCAGTGGCAGCAACGGCGGCGGCAGCAGCAGAGGCAGCAGCAGTGCGAAGTCCTTTTTGAGTCAGCCAGAATTTCTGCTAAGGACTCCTGTTGAGACTGCCAGGGGCCGGAGCTGCTGGGAGCGCGCTTCCGGGCTGCTGGGTGGTTGCTGTGAGTGGGGAGAGGAGGACCTTTGCCTGAGGTAGCCTGTTCTGTTTTAAAGCCTTGAGAATGTGGGTGCTTTCTACTTTATCTACCTGTGCCAATTTCATAACTACTCTGATGGCTTTCACTTTCTGGTTTTGGGACTCAGTCTTTTGGTATCTTAATAAATTTTCTAGCTTATTCCCCCATATGGCAAGCATGATGTATTTTGTGATGGATAATTATATCAGCATATCTGTAATTTTCATAGGCATTGTGAATATGGCATTGCTGATACACCAGTGAGTCAATAAGGTTGTTACATTCTCTGAGCCAGGAGAAGGCTACATAAGCCCTGATGTCTAGCTTTGTTTTGGGGGCTCACTTTGAGAAGTGTTCTGTGATTTGATATGGATTCTGGGAAGCCGTTGTCCAGACCCCTCCCCCCCCCGGCTTTGAAAAACCCAGATGTTGATTTGGTATGGATGTAATGGTTGGACAGTTTGGAAATCTGTCTACTTGATCTGTTTCTGTCTTGATAATTCTTCCTGTATACTTTGAAGTTCAGGGTGCTGACCTTTTTCCCCTGAACAAGGTAAACGATATATGTTTGACTGATTAAAGTAAGCTTGTTAACCCATTTTGAGTTGCTTTCCTTTATCAAAGCAGATCCAAGAACCTGTGGTGGCAGCAAACCCTGAGGACGCTTGGGGTGCTTGCTGCTACACATCCATAAAATGAGCTGAAGAAGGAATGGCAAACCACTCCAGTATCTTTACCATGAAAACCCCAAAAGTGATCATGACAGGTTGCTGAAATGAATGAACAACAGCAACATTGGTATTAAAAAGGTGGATCTTCATTTCAGGAAAAAAAAATTGTGACCTTGAGTGAGTCAATTAACCTAAGTTTGCAGTTTCCTCACCCACAAAGTGAAAAGTTTGGGCTAGATGACCTCTCAGTTTCATTGCAGTTTGAAATCTGTGATCTAATTATATACCCATAGACTGTTATCTTATTTTTCCTTGCCTCTACATCCCTTTAAGCCAGGCTGATCCAAGTGGGTTTCATGTGTCCTCAGCATAAGATATTTCAAACCATTTGAGAGGTATACCTCATTCTATTTAAACCTGTTCAAGTTTTATGTGTTTTCATATTGAGTGTCCATAAACTCATCTTACTCTAAAGAAGGTTAGGGTAAGGAGGCACTGACTGGCCTGCACAATTATGATATCCACAGGGATAGACTTTATTCCTTCCTAACCATTCCTTCCATCTAACCCCAGGCAAGAGATAGAATATTATAGAAACATAATGCTGAGGCATAAAATAATTTAATGATTTAAAGTCTAGTTTGTGATTTTTCCCCCTTTTGGCAGAAGGAGAATGTTCTTCCATGTCATTAAGACAAAGTGGGTTCTCTGCAAGAGGTCATTTTAAACAAGCCTGCTCTGTGGTGTATGTTGTCTGTGGCCTGCTGGAAAATGGATAGAGTCATTCAAACATATTAGTTGCCTCTTCCAGAGAATTTATATTTTCATTCTAATGAAACATGACTGCTTCCTAAATCGTAATTAGGTTGATTTTATTTAAATATTGTATGTGTCATCATGATAGGATCTATAGCATCGTACCTCTGAAAGGAGAACCAAAGAGCTGCTTGGACTAGGTGAATGCTCTTGATGTGGTATGACCTCCAGTATAATACATTTTCATTTTAAGTCCCATTAAAGAAAATAAATTCCTAAGAGTACAAAGGTTTTGATGGCCTAGGCTTTTAAGGATTACAAAGGATTCTACTGTGAGGAAAATTTACTTTTAGATGGTCATTCTACAATTCTTGTCAAGATACTAATTTAAAGGAAAAAAAAGATTTGCAGTTACAGATAACACCAAGGGCCAATTCCTATTTTTAATAATCGACATCATTACAAAACTAATTGCATTTCATCACTTAATCTACCATGGGCATGAATAAATGAGGAAACTATCATGTTTGCATATCACATATATTATACTTAATGTTTAGCCATAGGTTAATGTCCAACATTAACCTGAAGATTTGGTTAATGCTAAATGTGAACAAAAACACCCACGTGATACATGAATACACTTTTGATTTAATGACTGCAAGTTTCCTGATCTGATATTTTTCTAATGCTATATTTTCCAATGAAACTTGAAGATTAGCTAGCTTTTCATGCCATGATTGGACATTTTATATGTTAAACATTAGCAATTATGTATCTATATCTCTATGTACATCTATGTCTCTATATAGAAATGCTGGAAAATACAAATTGAAGAATGACATACATAGCATTAAAGTAAAATATAAATAATTCTATTTGGTTTTCTTGAAGGATTTCTATTTATTCCTAAAATGTAATGAAATATGAAAATTTCTTCTGTCAAGTCAACAGACATACTTGGGCTATTTAAGGTATTTTATTAAACTGCCTTAAAGTATATAAACATCATTATGGAATCCTATATGACATAATGATGCTTTATCTTTTGTTGATTCAGATAGGGATTTCTGGTCATCTTTTATAAGTACTGGTGGAAAAAACTGATGTATAAATATAAAAAAGCATCAGACTCTGAAAAGGTAATGCTACATAAGTCCAACCTATTTCTAAGATGAACATGGTCCTATAGTTATGTCTGATATAGAGGAGGCTTGTTGATTTTAGCTTTACAGTGATTTCAGCATGACTGGACTCAAGTCTACTTTATATTATACTAGGAGATTGGAAAAGGCAAGAGCTGACCTGGTCAGTCTAGTGGCTTAGGACTGAGATTGTAATAAAATGAGACATTCATGGTGCATCTTACACTTGGGAGGTTAACTTAGTCTTAGCAGGAGAAGGACATTCAGAGATATTCACTGAGGATATAGTTGATCCTATTCTGCAATTGGCTGTCTGCTTTTTGAAGCCTGAGAGAATGGTGAATGAATCACTTTTTAAAAAGTATTTATTAAGTGCTTACTACGTGTAAAGCACTGTTCAAAGCCCTGGGAATATAAATAGACAAGGAAGGCAGTCCTTGCTCTCAAGGAACTCATATTCTAATAGGGAAACATACAACATATTTGATTTTCAGTTATAAGTCTAATGGAAAGGCCCCATGAGTCCTTAGACTATAGGACCAAAGCAGAAAGTAATGCATTTAGTCATTTAATAAATTATTATTGACTGAATTATTGACCATTAATACTATTTCCACCAATAAAACCATATGCATTTATGATATTGAACCATTTGACAATGCTGACCAGTTTGACATATCTGCATTCAGGTCTGGGGAGAGGTAGTGGTCAAAGCAGTTATGTGTAATCTGATTTGTCTGACACAATTAACTGTCTGAGCCAATTAAATCTTTTGGAACAGTTTCAATGCTTTTTAAGGAAAAACTAGTCTAAACTGCTTGGAGAAGGCCTCTTAGGAAATTGCTCTCATCACAAAAGTCATTACAGTCTATGAGATAGTTGGAAATTTATACCTGCTAAAAGCTTCCTCTATAGCTGACTTTGTGGTAACATCCAGAGTATTCCTTGGTAAACTTGGCACAAAATCTCTGGGAACTATTACAAAAAAAAATAAAAAACTTAACTGGGCAGTTGATAGAAATAGACTTTACTTTGTAGTCTAGCTTTTCTTGGCCTTTAAATACCTGTTCTGATACCACATAATCATAAATTTAGACCTGGAAAAGTCCCTTAAGGTCATCTGGTTCAATTTTCTAATTTTATAGATGAGAAAACTGAGGCCTAGATCACCTAGTAACTTACCTAAGGTCCCAGAAGTAATAACTGGCAGAGCCAGGATTCAAACCCAGGACCTCTTGCTCTAAACACAGAGTTTTTCCCACTTCATTGCAGTGGGTATTAAGAATTAGATCATTTCCCAAAGCATTTAAGGAAACCTCTAATGTACATGCTTATATTGATGTTTTCTTCACACCACTCCCCTGTGTAGCTTTATCATACTTCAAAAATATCTCAAATTGTAGGACCAATTGTCCAAACACCAAAACTGGACTCCAAAATATGAGCCTATTTTTTCATGTACATAATCCCCAAAGAATCTAAATCTGCCTTGAAATTAAATGCTTGAGTAACTGTTTTCATTCAAGGCTAGATTTGTGTTAAATTCTTAACAATACTTTTTAGCCCTGCCCCCCCTTTCAGAAGATGAAAAACTGAATCAGGTTATCTGACATTGACACATGCCCAACACTATCATATATCCTTTATCCATTCCCTTCAGTGGACTTAAACTTCATTGTATATTTGACCAGTCATGAAAAATATATATTTGCTACTGAGAGAAGTTCATAGAATTTTCTGTTTTCCCCTCAAATTTATAAAACATATGAAAGCCTCAGTGTGACTTAAGAAACCTAGGAGTAGCTGAATTATACTTAAATCCTTTAAGTTATAGACCTTAGGATCATAAGGGACCCTAGAGGTCTTCCAGGTCAACCCCCACCACCATCACTGCCATTTTATAGATGAGGAAACTGAAGTACAGAAAAGCAAAGAGACTTGCCCAAGGTCATACATAAAGGAAATGTCAGCAGTGGGATCTGAACCCAGATTTTCCCAACTCTAATTCCAGCATGCTGTTTCCTCTGCTACCCTCATGCCATAGCCTGAAACAAAAGACCTGTGTATACTTAGGGAATTTCCTACTTTTCTGACTCATTGCTCCCACCCAGACGATCTGAGAACTTCAGTATCTGAAAACATCATCATCCCCCAAGAAATCAGCATCAACTTCCCTCACCTCCACCAATAAGAGATGCTACATAGCAGACTTATTAGGCTACGTGAACAGTTTTACTTACAAGTTAACGGAAATAGATAGGACCTATGTACAAGTTCACAGAAAGTGGTGATATCACATCCAGTTAGCAGTCCTTCTCCCGGATACCTGTACTTATGGTCTAGGTAACTTATGGTGTTTCCTTAAATACTGCTTTAATTGGGAGGATGGTTGGGGTTTATGTTTATTCCTTTGTGTAGATATGATCCACTACAGTTCCCCTCCTTCTAACCAGCATTGCTCTCTGCAGATGTTAGTGCCCATTAATCACCATCATGTCTTCCTGTTATTGACCTTCACAGATCTGATGCAGCTTTCTTCTTGACCAGCACCAAAAGGGTGGTGGTCAACTTGTTGCTGGTCCTATCTGTTGTCCTTCTCAGGCTCACTTTCCTGCCCTTTCCTCAGTGCCCTTTTCTGGCCATGCTGTTCCTAGGAAGTGGTTATGTTATTACTGTTTCCATTCACTGGACTCCAGTTATACCATTCTCCTCCAGCAGAAGGTGCTCATCACCCTTCCCAGGGGACCAGCTCTCTGATGCTGGCTCTCAGGAAGAACTTCAGCATATACTTACAACTCAAATACCATGTTTCCCCAATAATAAGACACTGTCTTATTAATTTTTTTGGACAGAAAAACACCAGAGGGCTTATTTTCAGGGGAGGGCTTATTTTAACGAACATTGACAGCAATTTTAATAAACAGGTAAATGTGAACAAAAAAATGTACCTTTATTCAATAAGCAAATCACTGGGGAAGAACAGGATGACGCGCTCACTGCTGCAGCTCTGATTGGATGCAGCTTGGAGCGCGGCGTGCGTTTCACCCGGCGGGGAGACGGTGCATACAGAGGGTACCGTAATGTAGCGTGTAGCGCAGGGGATCACCTTCACTACAGTAGCAATCTCAATAGGGCTTATTTTCGGGGGAGGGCTTATTTTAGAGGAATCTTACACAGTAAGGGGAGGGCTTATTTTCGGGATAGGTCTTATTATCGGGGAAACACGGTACTTACATCTATTCCTTATTCTTAAATCTTCTTTTGCACAAAGTATAGACAGATCAGTCATTACATAAGAGATTTCTCAGGGCCTATATGAATTAATTTTTCTTGTTCCTCATTGACATATCATTGGTTCTAACCCCAAATAGGCTTATGGCAACCAGTCATTCCTTAACACAGTACCTGGTACACAGTAAGCATAAAATGAATGGTTGTCTACTGACTAACCATTTACCTTCTCTCTCCCCAAGAGAGTGGGAAGAGTATCTCCTTCTTGAAAGACCTTGAAAGGAAGGAGGCACATCACGAGTGTGGGTATCTAAGCACCAGAGAGACATTTGTAATCTCTATCATGTAAGTGTTGAAAAATGCTGAAAAGTAAAAAAATTATTAGTATTATTCCATATACAACGTTGATGTATTCCTGAAAAGCCAACGAATCCTCTCAAGGCTCACAGATCTATCTTCTTCAACTTTATAGCCAGCATAAGGCTGAACAGTGCTTTACATGCAGCATGCTCTCTATAAATGTTTGATGAATGAGTGAATGGACAAAACTCTACTATATCACTGCGGTCCATTATAAAATTTTAGTTCCATAAATGAGAAATTTTAATATAGCTTTCTATTTAAGAGGTATACTTGATGACCATTACCCTCTAACATTCATTCTTCCACACAAATATTCTGGGTTTTGAATTTATTTGTTTTGCCAAAACCCATTGGCCATGTTTATACCCCATTTCTCACAGTAGTAGCAGCAAATACAGAGGCATCTGACCCTAGCTATGCATGGTCACCAGAGGATTTTTTTCTTCTAGTTTTCATCAATATATTGGGAATAATTTGAAAATGAAAAAAGGAGAGATAGAATGATGGGTAAATTATCTCACATAAAAGAGCCAAGAAAAAGCTGTTACAGTAAAGGGGAAGAAGGGGGAAGGAAGGGAGAACAAGTGAACCTTACTCCCATCAGAATTGGCTCAAAGAGGGAATAACATACACACTCAATTGGGTATAGAAATCTATCTTACTCTATAGGAAAGCAGGGGGAATAGGAGAATAGAGGGGGAGAATGATAGAAGAGAGGGCAAATTGGGGGAGGGGACAGTCAGAAGCAAAACATTTTTGAGGAAAGACGGTGAAAGGAGAGAGGGATAGAATAAATGGGGGTATAGGGAATAGTATGGGGAGAAATAGAGTTAGTCTTTTACAACAGGATTATTATGAAAGTGTTTTGCATGACTACACATGTATAATCTATATTGAATTCCTTACCTTCTCAATGAGAAGGGGGACAGAGGGAGAAAGGGAGAAAATTTAAAACTCAAAGTTTTAAAAGTGGATGTTAAAATTGTTTTTACATGTAACTGGGGGAAAATAAAATATCTAAAAAGATGAAAAAAACTTTCAGTTCCTTATCCTCATCCTTATACCCTTTTGTCTTAAAAATTAAACTAACAAAGTTTGCTGAACATGGAAACACACATCACTGTCTTGATGGCCCATATGAACTGCCATGTGCTGAAGTAGTCCTACATTTACCCAGTGAATAGGGTAGGAAAATAAAAGGATGTGAATACAAACTACATAGTGTTCTGCATTAAATCTGCATATGGGCCACACACTCTGATCTGGGCAGAATGCTTTTGAATCCAATTACTGAATTCTTTCACTTATTTGAAAACAAAATGAGTAAGAATATTATTACAATATGCTGTAATGGATGGAGAGCTGGTCTTGGAGTCAGGAAGATCTTAGCTCAAGTCTTCTTTCTGATTTCTATTGATTGTTGTTGCCCCAAACAACTCTCTAGAGGTTTCAGAACAGTTGGAGGGAGCTTCCTCAATGAAATCACAAGAATCCAACGAAATCACGAGATGACCAAAACTGCATAAAACTTTTGAATAAAAAAGATAAGATATATTCACAGTATGATAAAGAAAAGCATATTAGATAATGGGCTGTCTTGGAATTAGTTCAAGTCCTAGCTTTGACATATAATGACAGTGTGAGCATTAACACCTCAGTTGATCTTTCAGAACCAAAGGCAATTTTCTAAGATTTTAAATTGTAGAGCAGCTATTGATTAGCTTTGGTACAATAGTTTCCACAATGGGATTTATTTAGAGTGATAAAATCACAGGTCCTAGACACACACACTGAAACTCTATACAGACAGGGATAGAGGATGGCCTGAAAATCTTAATGCCATTTTAAGCTATCAAAACCACAAGGTTTAAGTTTACAGCTGGACAACATCCTCATAATCTCTTTCTCTCTCTTCCTCTCTCTCTCTCTCTCTCTCTCTCTCTCGATAGATAGATAGATAGATAGATGAATAGATAGATAGATAGATAGATACAGATATAGATGTAGCTTATATAAATAGAGATATAAATATCTCTCTATATAGATATCTCCCTGTATATAAATATCTATATCTATATGTGTGATATATATGCATATATACATGTACATATACATACACACATAGCTGTACATGCATCTACATAATGATATGTGTGTGTTTATACTTATATTAAGAAGGCCTTACTACTAAAGCACATGACTTCCTTGCGTATACTGTTTCCCATGAATGATCTCATTTGAGAAAGCAAGACTATATTCTGTGAATGACATCTTGGCATCTGTCCTTCAGTGCCTCCTGATGCTGTAACTTTGCTGTTCCTAGGAGCAGTGCTTTCTGGGAAATGTAATGCTATCCAAGAACAGTTGTGAAAATATGGAAGATTGCACCCAAGCACTTTGGAAAGGATCTGTTGGGAGCCCAGACCTGTTTAGCTGAGTTGTATAAATCACCAACCAAACAGAAAATCACATATGGCTTAGGAAGCAAAGAAGACTTTCTCATGTTTGCATTCCAAGTGTCTTTTTTTAAGACACATTTGTTCTTATTTCTTTTCCCCGAAGTTATCATTAAGTTAATAATCACTTACATTGTTATGTCCTGTAACACCTTGATGTTTTTCTTTTTCTATGCTGACCTCTTATGTTCTGTTTGTTTTTTCTTGGTAACTGGGTTTCACCATGAAAGAAATGTGTAGGTGGGTAAGGGTGAAAAAGAATACTATCTTTGGAAAAAATAATAATAAAATGTGCCCTTCTTTATTTACATAAAGGATGATTTTTTTTCTGGAGTCTTTGGAATTTCCTTGGAAATCGTAATATGCTCTTAAGGGGAAAAATGAAAAATAAACTAAAACTATCATCATCCCCAAATAAAGACCATAGCATTGTAGGAGGAGGAGAGAGGTGGTATTTTTTAAATCTGTTCCTTTCCTTAGAAGTTATGACATACCCCTAACCAAACATGCTAATCTAAGTGCAGGTAAGAACAAGAAATTAGCATTCTATTGCAATGCATCTGTGGGGGTGTATTCGTGCAAGATCCAGAGCTACAATTTCCTTAAAAAACCACCTGTATCCCATTGTCAATGGCTCCTTAAAGAATGCCATATATCCATGGAGCAATCTTAAACAATTTTATATCCGACTAAGGCAAAACATGGTGCTTTACATACAGCATGAACTCAATGAATATTTGTCATATGGATGAATGAACAAAAACTTCTACTGTCTAATATAACCCTGGCAAGTTTTTGGACAGCATGTTAATATCCTGAGTGACAGATACGATTCTTAGAATTATAGATTTCGAGATGTAAGGAATCACAGAAGCCACCCAAGTTCAAACCCCTTGTTATATAGATGAGAAAATAGACCCAGGGAAGTTAACTGAGTTGCCCAAGGTCATGCAGGTAATGTTGGAAGTGTGACGTTGAACCCAGTGAGTGACCTGTACATTGTAACTTGCTTCCTGGATGTCACTAATAAGTTTCATTTCTATTTTAAGTTTTTGAAAAACAAAACAAATAAAATCTCCCCTCCCCCAAAGAAGTGATTTTTCTTCTTGATGTTGTTGTTAATAAATTGGCATGTGGTAGTTCTGACCATTCAATGTTAATATCCTCAGTAATTGTGGTGAACTATGACCTCATACATATCAACAGGGCAATGAGAGATATCATGGTATATAATGAGTTCCTGTTTAGAGTAAGGAAAGGTTAAGTAAGTCCCACTTGTGATACAAACCATCAATATGACCATGGACAAGTGGTTTAACCTATTAGTGCTTGAGGCAATTTTCTGAGATTCTAAGTTATCACCTAATTCCTTATCTGCACTGATAGAAATTTTTTGTAGGTGTTCCCCATGCTGATGATGTCACAGTTCTTAGACTCTCCTACTCTCAATTTCCCAACTACCCCACCTCCCAGCCTGGCTCCCCCTCCCAAAAAAGTAACCATTATGCATTATTAGTTTCTTTATATGAAACCCAGAGTGGGATAGCATCTTCTGAATTCCATAAAATGAAGTAAAATCTCTCCAAACATTAATTGACACTCAAGAGAAAGCAATGTGCCATCCAAGCAGCACAGTTTATTGCTTCAAAGTGAAGTCTTAATAAATCTCACTCTGCTGAAATGATGACTCTTGAATCTTGGCTACATTAAAACCGTTTTAGAAAGTAATTGTTTAGCTTGCCATAAATACCTCCTGATATTTCTTTTGCTTTTCATGCAAAGAACAAGGTGTCATTAAATTATTGTTGCATAAGAAAGGTATGTATTACAAATGTTATTGAGCACAGAGTGCAAAATGGGCTTGAGCAAAATAAATAGAACCCTACACAGGGGACTCATTGTAGGCTACGTGGGATAATTTGACAGACTCAAATTTGTTTTCCCTTACTAGGCTGAAATTGTTTGTCATTCCAGTATATTGAGGTTTATTGTACCCATTTTGTTCACTGACAGCACCAAATAGCATCTGTATTTGTATAAATGTGTGCATATACATCCAACAGAGTGATATTTGGCAACGTTCCCTGATTCTGCTTCAGAAATATCTGAGAATTGTTGATGTTATTGGTCTGGAGCTATGAAAAATGTCTGGGGAAAACACAATTCTGTTTTAGTTGCCTGATTTTAAATGTTATTGAAAAGAAGAGCTTTTAGCTTTTTGAAACAATTATAATAACTTAAAATGATAGAGGGAAAGTGAAGAAAATAAGCATTTATTTAGCACATGCTATATAGGAGGCACTGTTAAGTGATTTTTTTCAAATATTATCTCATTTGATATAATTCCTAAAAGTTTGCAAAAATCCTTTGTTTACAAATTTTACTGATGCCTCACAACAACCTTTTGAGGTAAGTGTCATTATCATTATCATTCTGACCTTAAGGATGAGGAAACAAGCTCAGAGAGGTTAAGATATTTGCCCAAGGTCACAAAACAGGAGAATACTTGAGTTGGGATTCGAACCCTAGACATCCTGATACCAAACCTAGCTCTCTTGCTATGATAGTACTCTATCTCTCCAATGAAGGGGTGGGGTAGGGGTTATATGTGGTGCTCTGGTGTGAGGGCTGCCAAGCCCTCTTCCGGAATGCTTATCCATTTTTGGCATCCACCTTTACCCAACTCTCACCTGTGTCTCAAAAAGCTATAGCATGCACAGCAGCCACACCCTAGTAAAATCTTTTGGGTAGACAAGTTAAACCAGGTTGAAGGTAACTGATAGGTATCAAACCCATCTATGAGTTAGGGGAATGTCTACCTGAAGCATGTGAAGACTCCTCCTGGCAGAATGGACAGATGACAGTAATTTGCTCCAACAGTCATGAAGGTGGCTGAAGCAGGAGCTGCAGAGTGCTTAGGGCTTGGTCAGACATTCATTGAAGGAGCCAAGATCATCCACTGCATCCTGGACCATTGCCAGTCATCTTGACTTTTGTCCTGCCACTGGAAATCAATGACTCTGGGAGAAAAAATGAAGCTGACAATTTTGTTCAACTTTTCCTCACTTAAATCCAATTCACACACGAGTCAAGATGTCACCCCATGATATCATTGGTCCCCTTTAAAAATGAAGGATGAACAACAACAGCATCTCTCCAATAATAATATGCTTGGAAACCTTATCTTTACCTAAAGAAACTTAAGAACTGAAGGGTTCCTGCTTATTTTTTTTTTATCTAACAGGTTTAGGTTTGAATCTACTTTCAGAAATATTTTTAATTTTTCTGACTGATTTGACCCATCTTGAAGGCTGTTAACTAATGAGGTGATTTTTTTTCAAGGTACTTGAATATCAGGTCAGTCAAACATCAAACAAGTTTTATGATGGAAGATATGGACTTGTCTTCATTCAACAAAACCAAGTGACTGAAAATATATTTAAGTTCTGTCAATCACCTAATTGTTTTCCCTCCACTGTGCACTGAATCAGTCGAATTGACCACCTAATAGAGTGTCAGGGAGACACAAACTAAGAATTTAGCATTTTCTTAGCATCTGTTTTTATATTGTGTGCACTGTCTTCCTAACACTCATACCATATGCTTTTCACTTACTTAGTCTGAGATTTCACCACACTATCCAGACACTGAAGGCTGGGGCCAAGTGCAGCCTGAACCATTTGGCAAGGTACCAACCAACTCAGTGTACACAGTGGTGTAAATACGTTGGAACAGATAAAGGAGGCCATGATGGAAGCTTTTTTTTTTCTTGCAAGGCGTGTAAAAGGAAGGATGAGGATCACAAACAGTCATTCGGCCTCAGTGAAGAAAAGGAAAAGGACAACTCTTAGCTTATCATGTACAGACTGATTGCCCCTATGTGGGAAAGACAAAAGGGGTCTTGAGGACAAAGGAGGAGAATAAAGAATAAGCACCCAGGTTGTAATGAAGACTGGATGACCTATAGCATGACTGAACATGTGTATAATGCATTTACAGCGGGAGAGACATAGACAGTAGCAAGAGTGAAAGTCAGTATCCTCTTCCCTGCATCATTTATTGCTCTCCCAGGACAAAGAGGTTAGTGACCATTTATGAGGCTGAGCTGTGGGCTAACAATGGCATCAATTGCCAGAAACCCGCTGTTATACAGAATCTAGCGATGTTATGGCCAGACCTTGAATTGAGTGGATGGGTTTTTCTGGGCTAGATGGACTTTTCAGTGGCTGAGACCTTACAACATTTCATTATAAGCAGAGTTCAGAGTTCCATTGTGGTAGCCTAAATGTTTCTCCTAATTCATTTGCAATGAATGGGGAACAAATTACTGTTTTTACCCTGGGCATAGATAGCCAAATGACTCAACCAAGAACCCAGGGAAATAGGTGAAAGGAGCCAAAACAGATTCAAGTGAAATGCGTACAAGGCAAAGGGAGCTTTATAGGACTTGGCAGTTTCAGTGGGTGAGACAGGCAGGATTATGGAAGCCAAATACAGCTTAAGGCAAAGAGTTCAAGTACCAATTAAGATAGGGCCTAATAGAGCATATTTGTCAGCTATTAAGTGACTCTCCAGACATGGAAAGTCTGAATATTTGCTAGAGAGATTTGTTCAAGGTTTTAACTATATTGAAGGAAGAAATTTAGATGATTTCAGGTTTCAGCTCAACTATAGTAATAGAGGTTAGGAAAGAAAGATGACTAGCATAAAAAAGAGATGTATTTAATGGCTCACTCAGGTTTTTGTATTTTTCTGTCTTGATTATTGCTTTTATTTCCAGCTGAGGTCTCAATTTCCTTCTGTACCAAAATGATGTAAATGCTGTACCGAGAATAGTCAATGATCAATTATTCAAACTAATATAATCGCAAACAATGCCCAAATAATTTGAGTGTGCTCTATTATGCAACGTTAAATTATTCTATTCTGCTCTATTTTAATATTCTTTCTTATGCTATGGTCAACAGATGGTTTGGCATAAACAATTAATTTGGCATCAGATGTCTTGGGTTCAAGTAAATTTATCTTATAATTATATTTTATCAGTCTCCATTGACTGTATATCTGGGAAATAAAGACTTGAATTTATATTTTACTCAAACTGTCATTTCTAAAATGAACTCAGACATAATAATTGATTTATCACAATTATACTATCTTGAAATTGATCTTGATTCAAATATATCTGTTCCCTAGATTAGAAATCTGCATTCTAATCCTGAATCCATAATTAGTTTGTTCTGTTACCATAAACAAGTCATGTAATATTTCTAAGCCTCAATTTTTCTCATCTGTACAATAGGGAAAATAATGACTTAGAGATTTCAATAAGACTTTGTAAGGATTAAATGTAATAATGCATTGTAAATTAAGAAATATTATATCAATGAAGCTTACTGCCTACTGTTGTCATTGTCACGGTAATGATGATCCATCATCTATTTAATCAATAAGCATTTATTAATTGTCTGTTACATGTCAGGTACTGTGGTAGGAACTGTGGATAAAACATAAATGAGTGGTCCCTAATCTCAAGGAATTTATATGCTATTAGGTGAGACAATATTTACATATATAAGTGTATATGAAATAAGGAGATAGGGAGGAAGTGCATTTCAATTCAATGTATAAGGAACAGTAAGAAGGCCAATTTGGCCATCACAAAAAGTACCTGAAGGCAAGTAGTAGGTAATAAGTTTGTAAAAGTAGGTTTAATCCAGGTTGTAAAAGACAAGGAAGAGAAGGAAGATTGATGATGATGATGATGATGATGATGATGATGATGATGATGATGATGGTGATGAAAATGATGATAATGACGAAGAAGATGATTTACCTTCTTATTGCCTCCAAAAGAGGGCCTTTGTCTAGCTCTTTCCGGAATGCCATCATCTCATATTTGTTGCAGGTGGACCCCGTTGCCAGTTGATGTTCCTTGTCTTCCCAAATATCTTATGTCTATTATTTATATTTTGTATTTCTATATGTCTTTGTATGCTGTTTTGTCTCTTCTAGATAGATTACAAGTTATAGAAGTTATAGGACGCAGGGGATTCTTTTTTCCTCTTTTGTCTTTCTCTCCAGTACCTAGCATAGTAACAAAAGTAAGGATTAAGTTAAAACCACACCCATTCCATTTACCTCTGATACCTTAGCTAGGTGAGAACACATTTCAATCAATTAATCAAAAAGATCTTAGACTAAACTTTAAAATATTTGAAAATTTGTTGAAGGAAGTGAAATAAAACCAGACCAGAGGACTGTTCCAAAAGGCTGGGAAATGTGATCTCATCTCCAGAAATCATCTATAGATTTTTGATCAAGTTGAGAATTTACTAACCAAGTTCCAATATAGGGTAGGGGTGGGGAAATTCAGTTATTAGAGCATGTGGCTTTCTAACATACTGATAAAGACGAATCTTCAGGGGGATAGGTAAGAGCAGCCAGACCTCCTTCCCCTACCCACTTTTTTTTTAAGTATTTCATCCTCAAAGAGGTTTGAAAGGCCCTGAAGATGTTGGATATCTCATCTTCTATTAAATGACCTAAATGACATCCCCAGATTGACTTGCAGCAAGATCTGCAGTATTGGGAGCCAGAGACAGATAGGACTCATGACTCAACAATGAGCCCAACAAAGGGCCCAGCCTATATCTAATGAGAATTTTTTGAAGTCCCCAAGAATAGGAGAAAAGTACTTCTTGCTAAAAAGGGCTATGAGTTAACCACTGTGCCATAGGTGCTCAGGAAGCTTGAGCCCACTTTCCCCTGGACTCTGTACATGCTTGAGGAGGAGTATGTCACAATTTCTTGGAGGGATGTTTTGTACTCAATGTTCTTACTGTACCATTTTAGTAAATATTCCTTTCTAAAAGCAACTTAAGACTATCTGACTAAATGATTCTCAAAATAGTAATCTTGGGGAGGGGGGAAAGGAAGCACATTGGTTAGGGCTTCAGACAGCTTCCCATGATTTCTCAGCATTTCCCTCTAGAACCCAGAGGGGTATATGCAGCCAGACTAGCACTGACAACCCCACTTGTCAGAGAAAGGGAGAGATAGAATAAACATCCTTCAGAGCATACAAGGGTTTCCTTTATCATTAATTTTTGTGAAACAAGAAAAGTAACCGATATTTATATGGCTCTTAAAGGTTATCAATGTAGGTTGCATATGCTGTTAGTAGAGCTTCAAAGCAATTCTGTAAGCTAGGTTCTACAAGCATCATTGACCTCCTTTGTAAACTCAGGCTTACAAAGGTTAAATAACCTGGCTGTGGTCACACAACTGTAAGTATCAGCAGTGTGAGTTGAACTCAGAACTTCTTGACTTCAAGCTTAGCTCTCTTCCTGCCTCACAAAGAAAAGTAAGCTGCAACTCTCCTCTAATACCAAGATAAGTATTCTTCAAGGGTTTGCTCAGTCCTTCATATTTTATAGTTAAAAAATTAAAGTTGAGTGACTGGGTCACATGGAGTATTGGGGTTTATTCAGGATTAAAACACAAAAACCCTGGTCTTGCCTAACTATTGCCTACCTGACATGATCAAGCCATCTTTCCAACTACAGAATTCTAACAGTGCTTTTATGTTGGTAGCCAGGAAATGTTTATTCATCATAATATACCATTTACAACTGATGTTACTTTTCTTATGAATATTAAAACATTAGGAAATGACATTGGCTTTTGTTGAAAACCTTGAGTGACCCTGTAAGCAGACACAATAAATGATTGCTTTTATTGCTGTGCCCTCTAAATATTATTAAAACTCTCTACAGTAGGTAATAAATAACGGCCCCCTGAATGCTTGATTTATAGCAATTACAGTTCAGATGAGTTGAATTCATGTGCTGTGCTGTAATGAAGATAATGGCTCAAGACACAAGAGAACTAGTCACTCTGTGAAATATGAGCTGATTTGCATGATCCATGTCCCTTGAGTAGCCCATAATTGGCTATTATGAAATGGTCTAAGAATGATTTGGTCTGCAAATAAGAGAAGCTGTACCAAATTACCATATAATATATGTGCATATTTTTTTTACCTTCAACTCAAAATGTTGGGGGGGGGTGTGCCTGACAACATAGGCACTGTGTTCTGACATTTGGTGGCATTCAAAAGTGGAGACTAAGGACCATTCTTCTCTAACTACTGGGAGGCTATTTCCTTTGAAAACTGGCACCATTTCAACTTGATTCAAGAGAAGCATTACCACAAAAAGAGCTTCATTTCTGTTTCAGGAAAGGAAAGCTATATCACTTCATATGGACAATCTTAAGAACAGGCTCTTGGGTCCTCCATTTGAGAAAACAAATAGCAGCAATGTTAAAGCACCAAGAGGCAGAGGTAGGATTAGGGGATTCCACAACAAAGAGAGGCAACAAGTACATTGGAAGGATTTATGCAGCAAAGCACAATTAGGCATGTGCAGTAGTAAGGTCTGAAATCCTTGGGAAAGATATCATGAGAGACCTGGCTTCATTAATTTCTAGACTTTTTACACACGTCCCCCTTGATGCTTTCTGTGGAGAAAAAACAAAAACAAGACAAAAAACAAAACAACACTGACTCAACTCCACACACACACACACAAAATTGTTGCACTGGTGAAGGGAGTGTAACAGAAGCAAACTATCACTCAAAATTTATTCATTTTGGAAGGGCAGTGGAAGGAGCTATGCCAATACAGTAGTGCATGTATAGATGACCTGTCATGCTCCTGAAATCTCATTCTCATTATCACACAATTAACCCAAGGGATAAAGTGAGTCTTGGTGGTTAAGGGTATCATCAATGTTTATACAAAGTTACTGTAACACTGGTAATAGGGAACACTGGGAAATAGGGAACACTGGGAAAAGGTATATTTATAATTAAGAGCTATAACCAACTAATTAAGTCAAATTAAAGCTAATTATAAATCCCATAATATATGCCAAAACTAGTTGTTGATAGCTGAGAAGAAATGATAAGACTTTAATTGGCCTTTGGCACAGACTATTATTTTAGGACATTCAGCTGCTCAAAATGCATATTCAAAGGTAATTACTATGAAAGGAAGTTAAGTATAGGAGTTAGAGGCCTGACCTTATAGTCAGAAAGACCTAGACTTAAACCCTACCTTGTGCGACCACGGGCAAGTCACTTGACTCTTCAAAGGTCTAAGAAACTCTCCGAGATATGTCATAGACCAATAGTTGCATTTTCAAAAGCAGTTCCACCATAAAAATTGTTTATGCCAATGAAATTTCTAAGTCCTTACTGTCTCCTCTTACCCCATCTGTACCCTCAAACACCCTCTCACACACAAAATACTATGTACTCTTCCAGTATCTTGATTCAGGAACTAGGGGATATATCCTCAGTATCTAGAACAGTACCTGGTACCTAGTAGGGCTTTAATAAAAGCTTTTAGATTTATTGAGGGCTTTAAAACTATTTCTTTAAGAAATGAATCTGTGCATCACATTCTTATGATGGGGTCTATTAAGAGCTGTCCAATATTTCAGTAAGTGAAAGAAAGAACAAACAGAATTTACAGGGTAACCCATGCCTCTGGGGGTTTTATTTGCTATCAGGGTTATAGAGTGATCTTAATACATATTAGGAGAGATGAAAAATTTGAACATTGAATAGAAGAAAAAATAAATGAAAAATTTAAAAATATATTATATATAAAACTATATATAAACATTGGTCTTCAAATAAGAAGCCTGAGGATGACTTCAAATATTTGAAGAGTAATTATAAACAGGGTGCTGACAAGCTACTTTTTAATAACCACAGAGGAAATGTATTTAAATTACAGCAAGAACATTAGTTTAGATCTTAGCAACTTACTAATGGTTAATGTATACTAGAAAGGGCTTTTACAGAGGGCCATGGGTATTTTTATCTTTAGATATTTTTAAGAACAGAGAAAACCATTTGTCTTGACTATCTGGAGCCAGAGAATATCACTCAAATGTCTGCTTGAATTCTTTCACAGCTCTAAAATGGTATTATTCTAATGAAAATAAAGGAGATGCACTAAAGCAGCATGCTTAGAGGGCCAGCCTTGGAGTCAAAAGAACTAGGTTCAAATAGGCCTCCAAACACTTATTAGCTGTGTGACCCTGAGCAAGCTACTTAAACTCCCCATCTTGGGTGACTACCTAGGATTTTTCTATCACAGATTTCAATCTCCCTTGGTGAAAGGAATTCATAAAGATCACAGACCTCGATCTGGAAGAGGCCTAAGGGGCGATCTTGTCCAAATCACTCATTTTGCAGAGCAGAAAATTGAGGCATGGGGAGGCTCAGTGACTTGGTCAAGGTTATATAGATAGCCTAGATGAGAGGCGGGATTTGAACTAAGGTCTTCTGGCTCCAGAGTCAGTGCTTTTCCATAAATCTTTCTAATATGCATATGCAAAAATAAAAATAATTTTGGTTTCTTATTAAATAAATAGTTAAAAATGAAGAAGCATTACATTTTGAGGTAACAGTATTAAGTTTGAGGGGGAAAAAAAGGAGCTGCTCCTGTAGACTGGTTACTAATACTTTCTTTAAAAGAACGCACAAAAACAACCCAAAGTCTCATGTAAAAATACTGAAAATCAGCCATCATTTTATTCCTTATTTCCAAGGCAAAACTGAAGGGACATACCCCTTTGGTTTTCTATACTCATGTCTCAATCTGTGCTTTGGTGAGGTTTTTTTTTTGCCCTTTCAGTTTATTTTAATCTGATTTGAGCCATAAAACAATGAATAGGGATTAAATACACAATGTTATTTGTCCTGAGTCCTTGGATTACCCAGGGGAAGTCCTGGGTTTTTTTTCCTTGCCAGTAAATTATTATCTTATAGAACAATTTTTCAAGTTTGGTAATTTCATTGTCTTTTTAAGCATCAGTACCTTTATGCAATTTTTTTTAAAGACATGAGTAGAATGAAAATGTATATTTTTTCTTTATAAAAGTTGATGTGACTTCAGAGGAGTATAGAAAAGTCCTGGGAAAAAATGTTCATATTTGTATTGTAGAACATTAATTTGTAGTAGAAAGATATCCTGAATTTGGAGTCAGAAGATAGGAGTTTGAATACTGGCTATTCCATTTAATATCAGTGAGACATTGAGACAATCGCATACCCTTATCTGCTCTCAGTTTCCTTTAACTGTCAAATAAGAGGATTGGACCAGACTATCTTTAAGGTCCCATCTAACTCAAAATGCTATTATCCCATGACTACAATGTCCCAAATATAACTAAATTAGAGATTTGTTGGTTAATCATGTTAACCAGAATGACTCGTCAAAATCCTAAACACAGAAAATAAGCATATGCTTGATTACATTAATAATAGGTAACTTATTAATATTGGTCAATAACATAGAATGGATTTTCAGAAGGGTGTATTTGAGATTTAGAAGTACAGTAGAGAACTAATTAGTGAAATAAATCATTTGACATAAGTGAAGTACAGGGTAGCAGGCAGGCAATAAATATTTTATTAAGTGCTTACTGCCAGGTACTATGGTGAGCACTGGGAATACAAAATACATGCAAAAAGACAATTCCTGCCCTCAGAGAGTATCCATTCTAATGGTGTTAAAAATAACATGTAAAAGGAAGTTGAAAGAGTGGTATCATGAGAAAAAGGAAAATACCCTGCCACACAGATATAGTGATAAAGTCTAGAAAGTCAGAAGCACAGCCAGGAGAGGGATGAAGTATGTCCTGTCTGGTCCTGTCACTAAAATGGAGCCCTTCCCCCAACTCCACAATGAGAGAGGAGGGGCCCAGCATGGCAGAAGGATATTCTGGGGTAGGCAAATCAGCCAGGACAGCAAAGAGGCTAAAAGGTACGCGTTGGTGACTTCTACAGCATTTTGTTTTGTATGTCTTTTCCCTTGTGTTGTCACTAAAATATGTTTCTACTTAAGGGAAAGAATTGTTTGTAAGTGTCTGTTGATTTAGGTTCAAAGACTTTGCCTGTGCCGTATTCATATCAGAGTGATCAGAAATGGACACAGAAGCAGACCTCTAAGGTTCCTTCCCTCTCTGAGACCTTTGAACTTAGAAATGATGCTAGTGGCTGGACTTTGATCCAGGCTCCCTCTAAATCTATGAATCACACTAGCTGGAAAGAGCACTACCCCAGCACTAAGAACTCATAAACTAAAGGACCCAATACTTGGAGGCTGTTTCCTCAGTCTTGTCCAGCAATTCTTACTTTATCTATTAACACTGCTTAGGAGCTCCAACCTCTGAATAAACAATAACAACCCACATTTCTGTGGCACTTAAAGGTTTATAGAATTTTTGTAATATTACCATGCCCTATGATATAGGTAGGGTATGTAGCATTTTCCCTGTCCTACACATGAAGAAACCGAGGCCCAGACTGTGAGTTTCTTGTAAGCAGGGACTGCCTTTTGCCTTTCTTTGGCAAAAGAAATAAGGAAAATATGTGGAATCTTCAGTAGCACAGTGCACGGCACATGGTCGATAGTCAAAAAATGCAATGTTTGTTATTGACTGACTGACAGAACAAGAATTCAAACACAGATCTTCTGACTCTATAACCAGCACAGTACTTCTTCTTGCAGTCCTGACGTTAAATATCCCAGGCCATTCTTCTCAACCCACACCAAAGTAGTAGCAGGGTTGAAATTCTGGGATACTTTTTCTGATTCTATTGCATTTTTTCCCTTTGTCTTTCTCTCTTCCATTAACACCCTTTAAAAAAAGAAGTGGGAGGGAGGCGGCTAGGTGGCTCAGTGATTATAACACTAACCCAGGAGTCAGGAGGACCTGAGTTCAAATCCAGCCTCAGACACTTAACACTTACTAGCCATGAAACCTTGGGCAAGTCACTTAACCCCAATTGCCCTCCAAAAAGCAAAAACAATTTAAAAAGTGGGAGGGAGATGGTAATTACAAAAATTTTAATCACAAAATGAATATGATTACATATTTACATCCATGTCATCATCACATGTAGAAAATGAATAAATGAATTATGTGAATATAAGATAGTCACAAAGTTGCCTATCTTCACCTACAAGTAAACATTTTATAACATTATAACTAGTCCACATTCCCTTGGGTGAGCAGAGTAATGCAGAAACATAGTTTTAGCCCTCTTTATTCTCATCTTTATTCATTCAATAGTATGCATTAATTAGAGGATCCCTTCTTCTTTCAGCTGAACTCTGGATTTCATTACATTGACTTCTGATGCCCACAGGAAAAACCACTGTCTTGTCACAGCTCATTTATTAACAATTGCAATCAGACCTATGTTAAGATCGCTGTGTGCCCTGAGTAAATGGTAAATCACTTCCTGCTCCCCCCCACACACACTTTTTTAAAATAGTTAAAAGATAAAAACAAAGTTATTTCTTTTTTTTTTAATGTTAAAGTGCAAGGAGATGAGTTCCCTGTCTCCTCTTCTATTTTAGAGACTAACGACTTAAGGGAAGAAACTTTAAGGAAGGTAAGACCCCATCTGCTTTTCTCTTCCCTAAGGTACCTGGGTCTCTCTTTTCCTCATCATCTGGTTCCCATTCTTTTATTTTTCTTAGTTGGCAAGTGTTGTAATTTCTAGTTCCTCTACATCTCTCACATCTATCCCATTCTCTCCACTCATACAACCACCATTCAAATTCAGGCCTTTAACATCTCTCACGTATATTCTAGCAATTTCCTCCTAATTGGTTTCTTAATCCCCTTCATGTTTCTCTTCTCAAATCCTCCTCCTCTACTCTTAGGTGAGTAAGTATTGATACAGAATGGAGCTGGCTGTGACCTTGTGACCTCCAAAAGGTCAGAGAAGTCACTAGATGTCCAGTGAAGGAAGTCCATGTCAAAGTGATTCTCCTAAAGAACATCCGATCATGTAACTCCCCTGCTTAAAAGCTACATGTTTCTAGGTTAAAATGTAAACTTTTTTGTTTGGTCTTGAAAGCCCCATACAGTCTGACTGACTACAACCCACTTTCCAAACTTATTGTCCATTACTCCCATTCAGACACTTTAAGGTCCAACCAAACTGCCTTTTTCTGTTCCTGACACATGGTAGTAAATCTCCTCTTTCCATACCTTTGCACAGTCTTGTCCACAGTCTGGGAATGCTCTCCCTCCTCACCTCTTCCTCAGTCCCTAGTTTTCTTTAAAGCTCAGCGAAACTGCCATCCTTTGAACAAAGTTGTATTTTAATTTGTATGGATTTTGTTTCTGCTGTTGTTATACAGGCACATGTATATCTCAAAAGAGGGTAAGCTTGAGGGCAATGGTGGTTTCAGATCTGTTTTGTATCTCTATCACCTAGCATAATAATGCCTGCCATATTAATCAATAATTGTTGATTGACTAATGATTCTTCACCAGTTACATATGGCACCTGGTGATGCAGTAGATAGATCGTTGGGCCCCGATTCAGGAAGACCTGAATTCAAATTTGATCTAAGATACTTATTAGCTGTGTGACTCGGGCCAAGTCATTTAAAATCTATTTGCCTCAGTTTCCTCAACTGTAAAATGAGGAACATAACTGCACCTACCTCTCAAAGTTGCTGTGAAGATAAAATGAGATAATATTTGTAAAAATCCTTAGCACAGTGCCGGACACACAGTAGGTGCTAGATAATGCTTATTCCCTTTCTCCCTTGCATCCCCCTTCATACTTCAAACTGTCTGTGCTCACTCAACAGGAAAGGGTAAACTTCTTTCTCTTAACTTCTCTGTACTTGGAAACCCTGGCTCTCTTTCACCATAGCTATAAACTTTTACTCAACTACTCTGATAACACCCTTTTGACTTGCTTTTCACAACTTTATGTCCTTGGAGCCCTGAAAGAAATATATCACTCAGCCCCTTAACAGGAAACACATTGTTGTCCTGAAGAAATACTCTTCTTTCCCTTTGTTCTATTTGTGTAGGTTTATCTCAAGCACAGAGTGTTATTTTATCAGCTTTCTTCTCTTCCTCTAAATAGATCCTGAATTAAGGATGCTGATTTAATTATTATTGAGCCTATTTCTCCCTGCAGAGAATTATTGGGAATCTCCTAATACAAAGTCTTTTGTCTCTTGTCATTCTCTAAATTATTCATTCAATATCTATTTATTGAAGGCTGAGCAAGTACAGAGCCCTCTGATAGAAGATGTGAGGGTTACAGATGTGATGGAGATTGACCCAGTTCCCAAAGTACATGGAATGCGTTCTGCCTATTACCAATCCATGTGGCTGGTTTGCTAAGCTTGCTCTTGGTCATGCAGAATGCAGGTTTTTTCCCACCACTTTGGGGCATATCCAAGTGTTCCCTGACTATTTCTTGTTGGTTTGTTACATGATGATGGAAAACTTTGTAACTAGCTACTGATATGCAACTGAGTGTGTGCATACAAAAGGCTCCAATGGAGGAATTCAAGCTTTGCTGGTGGAGATTGAGAGACTGACATATGGCTATGAACACATGCCACCTTTCTTTCTTTGCCTTTGTGTGTTTGTACTTTCTTTCAGGTGAACGAGTATTGATGTGGAATGGGCTCGGTTGTGACGTTGTGACTTTGAAAAGGTCAGAAAAGTCACCAGATATCCAGTGATGGAAGCCCATGACACATACTACTATAGCTGCCACAAAGAGCCAGCACTACCCCAAAGAAAGACCTGTGTGATCCAGCCCAGCAGTGAATTAGCCCAGAGGTCAAGATACCATGTTCTACAAGCAAGGATGAAACTTGTCCCTCAGCAATGCCTCCTTTGAAAATGAGTTCTGTGGTGGAAATATTTTGTAGTTAACACTTTAAGTTTGAATTTTCTCTCCCTAGGGACAAAGGGGGTGAACAGAAAATAGAGAGCAACCTTAGTTTGGGAAGTAGTTGTATGCTGGTTCTTATTATATTTTCTTAGTTAATATTCCTTTGTAAAAGCTAATTAATGTTAATTGTTATTAATCACATTAAAAAGATATGGTTGGATGGCATGGAGACATTAATCACTGGTAATGAAACTGGAGGAATATACAAAATGAGTGTCATAGCTCTGGTCCAAAGATCCAACTTGGCAATGGAGTTGAATTTGGGACAATGAGTTCAATATGTACATGTAAGCAAGACAAAGATGAAAAAGGCAATGAATTGAATGAGTTTATGAAATGGCAGGAAAAAAATAAGACAAAATAGTGCCTCATTTCTTAGTGTAGACAAATAACCCAAATTCAAAGCATTTTGATACAAGTGCAAACAGAATGCTATAGGAATTAAGGATCAAATCATTTAAAGCTGTGAATGATCAGGGAATGCTTCATATAGGAAGTATTTGAGTTGGAATTATTATTATTATTCACAGCTGTAATTTATGTAGTATAGATTTACAAGGCACTTTACATATTAGCTCATGTGATCCTCATGAAGACCCTGTGAGGTAGGTCTTATTATCTCCAGTTTATAGATGAGGAAACTGAGGCATAGAATTGTTAAGTGATCTGCACAGGGTCAAATAGTATATGGGGAAGATCTGAACTCAAGAATTTCTGACTCCAAGTCTCTATCCATTGTTGTCTCTAACTGCCATTAACAAATGGGGAGGGTTTTAAAAGACAGAAATAAGTTGGGGTAGGGAGAAGGCATTAGCATGGACAAAGGTTAAGGGTAGGAAAGCCATGGGCATAACTGAAAAGAAGCTTGTCATTTGGTTGAAGTATTAGGTGGGGGTGGGGAAGGTAGTAATAGGTGTCAAGACTGGGAAGTTATATTTCAGTCAGAGAATGGAAAACCAAGTTAAGCAGCTTGGACCTGATTCCAGAAGTGATAGGGAGTCATGAAAGTTATAGTCATTGTGCTTCAGGAAGATGCTAGCCTAATAGGCCATAAGAGACTTAAGTATCATGTCCAATCTGCCAACTAGGCAAAGGTTTGTTAGTAAGAATTAATAATTGCAGAATGGAGTAGTAAAAATAGCGTGGGAATTAGAGTCAAGAGATCTGAGTTCGGTTCTCTGCTCTGTCCCTTTTAAGGGGTATGACTCTGAGAAAATTATTTAACCTCTTTGAAACCTTCATTTCTTCATCTGCAAAATGAGGATAAGAATATTTGCACTACCTCTCAGTCTCATCACAAGAAAAGTGCATTGCAAACTTTAAAGAGTTATGTAAATGTGACCTGCTAATAGCTGGGATGCCAAGACTGTAGGAGAGCTGGGCATTAGTCAGGGATGGGAAGCTCAAGCCACTGAATAAATAAATCAAGGATGTGGAACCATAGTTAGAGTAAGAGCCTGCATTTCAACAAAGTGGAAGATCTGAAAGTTTAAAAAAAAAGTGAAACATGCTAGAGAAGTGGATGAAAGCAGTAACATTAAGATTATAGGTCAGGCCAAAGCCACAGGATGAAGAAGTCAAGAGAAAAGTGAAGATGAGACAATATCAGGACAAGACCAAAGAGGTCAAGGCAGTGGAGAAAATCAAAACAAGTATGGAATCTAAAATGAGCCTGACACACTCAAAGCATACTCTGTGAGTGCTGGTCAACCCATGGTGCTAGGGCTGCACCCTAAGGGTAGGGTGGATATCTCTTCTTAGTAATCTTTGTGATCCCCTACCATTAGGCCTCATCAATCACTGGTACTCAGGATTGGTTGAATGAATAGCATCTATGAGCAGGATGGATCAGGGCTCGAGAAAGAGTAGAGTGAGGGAGTACAGTTCAGATGCTATTCTCACTGCTAGGGATCAAATGGAGGTGGAATGGCCCAGGTCCAGGTTGAATTCCACCTGAAAACTACAGTGACACTGCAACATCGTGACAGTGAACAAACAGGAGGAAGACTGGCAGATAAATCCCCAAATCATGGCATCTCAGAGGTGATCTAGCACAATCAGTACCTAAAGAAGAATCCTTACAACATCTCTGAGAAGGGGTCATCCAGTCTTTGCTTGAATGTCTGGATTGCTATGTATTGAATCTGCTAATGAGCAGAAAGTATCAAGGGGAATACAGCAAAAGGCAAGACTGACAGGTAGTAAATATTGCAGAAGATATTTGGATTGAGCATCAGGGAGAAAAAAATGAGTCTGTTGACTATGCACAGCCCTCCCTCACTTAAATCCAATTCACTTGAGCATCACAGCATCACCAGTTGGGTAACACAGCTTTTTTTTTCTCTCTCTTTCTTTCTCTTCCTTCCTTCTTTCCTTTCTTTCTTCCTTTTTTCTTTCCTTCCTTCCTTCTCTCCTTCTTTCTTTCCTTTTTTCTTCCTTCCCTTCCTTCTTTCTTTTTCCTTTCTTCCCTTCTTTCTTTCCTTGTTTCTTCCTTCCTTCCTTTCTTCTTTCCTCTCTCTTTTTTCTTTCTCTCTCTTCCTTCCTTTCTCTTTCTCCCTTTCTCTCTCTTTCTTTCTCTCTCTTTCTTTCTTTCTTTCTTTCTTTCTTTCTTTCTTTCTTTCTTTCTTTCTTTCTTTCTTTCTTTCTTTCTTTCTTTCTTTCTTTCTTTCTTTCTTTCTTTCTTTCTTTCTTCTTTTCTTCCTTCCTTCCCTCTGTCCACATAGACTAGCCTCAACCCCAAATCACTCTGGCTCTTACTGATTGGCCAACAATAGGTGCCAGGTCAAGCCACATTTGTTCATTGTTTGAACCCTGATTGGCTCAGAAGGAATGTAAATAGTCATTGTTTCTGTTTTGACCAGAAACCTTAAGGGTCTTTTCCTCCCAGAAAGATTAAAAAAAAAACAACTATTGATTACTGTTTTTTAAAAATTCGTTTATGTTTGTATTTTTAATTTTTGACTAAGTTAAAGAAGTCATTCTCTGCCTCAATTTTCATCAAGGCTTAATCACTGAAAGGGCATTGCCTCAGGCAAACTGAGACCTGTTAAAAGAACTTAGCTTGAAAAGGCCAAGGTCCCCCAAGGCCATCTCCAGTTATCCTGATTTATATCTGACCACTGGATCCAGATGGCTTTGAAGGAGAAAGTGAGGTTGGTAACTTTGCATAGGCCTCCCTCACTTAAATCAAATTCACTTGCATGTCATGGTATCACCTCCCTAATGTCATGGTCCTCTTCAAGAGTGAAGGACAAACAGCCAGCATTGATCATCACTGGGCACAAAATCGGTATTGCCTCATGATCAGCAGTAGGTGTAGATTCAGATAGTTAAGCATCTAGAATCAAGGAGGTCTGGCATCAGGTAATGAGAAGCCAACTTCAGGGCTTGATATCCTAGGGAGAATTCCATTCAGTAAATCAACCAATAAACATTTATGGACCACTTACTTCATGCCTGATATAATCCTAGGTGCTAGGGATAAAAATGAACAAACAAAAAAATGGAAATTAAGCAGTTCTTTCCTTAAAGGAGCTTACATTCTTTTGGAGAAAACAACAGATACCCTATAGATATATGTGAAATAAATGCGAAATAATTTTTGGAGGGAATATCACTAGTAGCAGTCAGGTTCAGGGAGAGTCTTGTGTTGGAGTTAATCTTTGAAGGAAGTTGAAGAATCTAAGAGGCAGAGGCAATGAAGGACAGCATGCCAAGCATAGGGGACAGCCTATGTGAAGGCAGAGAGAGTACCCAGAAGAACCTTTAAGAGAGTAAGGAGGGAAGCTCCATACCCTCTAATCAACATGCACCTCAGTTACCAAGATGTACAGTTCTCAACAGAAAAATTGTAAACTATGAAATCCACTTGAAAGAATGCTCCAAATTACTGAAAATAAAAAATACAAACCCTTAAAAATGGCAATAGTCAATATTGGAGGGGTTATGGGAAGATAGGCACACTGATGCATTGTTGGTGGGCTGTGAATACAACCATTTTTAAGGCTATTTATAAATATACAAATAAAGTGAGTTATCCT